>NC_041372.1:6534570-6834570 GCF_900634415.1 Cottoperca gobio | reverse complement strand
ATATTCTTATATACATCTGTACCTCCCGTACACTATCATAGAGTTGTTCCTTAATGTATTTGAATTAATAATTCATCCTAGGTAATATGTAGATATCTATGTATTCTCTCATTAAATGTTTAAGCTTCTTAACTTTACTATGAATGGAAACAAGCTGCTTTTAACCAAAATTTAATCTGAATCTGTTTCTTCCTCTCTTTTACAGCCTTCAGAAAACACAGAGAGATGGTAAATTGATTTTAATCATGCAATAAATTCTGCGTATGGTTTTCTTTAATCTGAATTTGAACATGGAGTTGGTATGCTCCCACAGAGCTGGGACAGTAGCAAAGCATGTGACTCCACCACACTGTCCTTGGCACGTGTGTGAACCTTACCTCTTTATAGTTTCTTATCTTCACTATCGATGAGCAATGAACACTTTTACACTCTGCAGGTGTTTTAACATTTCTAATGGCCATCAGGGGGCGACTTCACTGGTTGCAAACAGAAGTCAGATTGTATAGAAGTTTATGAGAAAATGACCCTACTCCTCACTTAATTTATTACCTGAGTAAACATTTTCCTGATGAGTATATGGCCTAAATTGCTTGTTTCAAATCTTCTTCAATACAGCATGATGCTAATTTTGTAAATTATGGTCGCATTTAGAGTAAAATAGACGATAAATCAGGGTAGGCTTTAGGGCGTGGCTACCTTGTGACCTGTCAATAGAATGCTGAAGGGATATATTAGTGTTTTTGAAGGCCAACCTGGAGATTAGCATCGCACTGGTTCCCTCTACGAAAAACCCATGGGATTTTTCATTCTGGATTATAAATGATTGCAGAAAATAAGATATGCGGCAAACACAAGTTTATGATACTTTCACGTTTTGTTCAGCAAGATAATCTTTAAAAGCTGAATACCAAAACATTAGGCTATAAACACAACGGTTGCATGACTCAATGTCACCACTACTAAGATGCTAAACTCCAGGCTTCAAAACAGTAGTCAGTAAACCAATGGGTGACGATACATTGGTTATGTCCACTTCTGTTGTACAGGTCAGACCATTAAAAGCACTGTATGCTAGAATTATTAGATTTAGATTTCCTCAATTAAGCAGATTGCCAAAATTAGATCCAATTAATTTCAAAGTTTGTGTCTTTGTGTTGTCATCACAGCAATAAGGTTACAGAGCAGCAGCAAATGTTTGATGGACATGTTTTGCCCTGGGTTTCACTTCTCAGGCTACATGCAGGCTGCCATACCCTCTGATTGGTGGATGTTGTTGAGGTTGCGCCCACTACTGTAGACACTACCCAGGGCTGAAAAAATCCTTCTCCTCTTCATGTTATACCTGTCAATATTTTTTAAATGTACCATTCTGATTCTTTTAATATCTTGATGTTTTTCATCTTATTTACCTCTACAATATCCATTTCTCAATCTGCCCATGTTTCTCCAGCAGTATTGCTGACTTCCTGTGACTTTAACCAGGACAGTGAACCATTCTGCAGGTTCAGTCAGGACAGCACGGACAATGGTGATTGGACACGACAAAAAGGTCCAACCCCAACAGTTGACACTGGCCCTAGTGGAGACTTCCCTGATGGAAGTAAGTCCTGAATGCATGGTTTATTTTAAATATTTTCTGTACAATCACCTCATTTGGTAATCAGTCATTATTAGGCATGATTCAGATGATGACGATGAAAATTCTGACTCATGATTAGATAAATACATGTCTTCCTTCCATCTCAATCTGTCTGCAGAGGGCTTCTATATCTACCACGAGTGTGACAATGTGGCTAATGAACAGAAAGTTCGTCTGCTGAGCCCTGCCCTGTCATCATCAGCCTCTCAGATCTGTGTCCAGTTTCGATACTACATGTATGGCGTAGACAGTCAGAATTATTTGAGAGTTCTGGCCAAGAGGCCTGACAGTGAGGAGGAGGTATGGAAGAAGACAGGTATACAGAGTCCATCCTGGCTGAAGGGCTCCGTCACTGTGTCGAAACCCAGCACTCAGACCGTCAATGTGAGTGTTAGCAGGTCACTGTGGATGTTGCTTTAACCATCAAAAATGGGGACTTAAAGCTGAGAGCAGAAATATGGGAACTGGAATCCAGTCGGCCAATTTGGTCATAAAGGGAGAAAAGTTATTAAATATTTTAAAATGTCAGTGTTTGTTCAGAATTCACTGTTAAAAAAATAAATCTAGATAAAGACCATGAGTTAGACAAATCAAGTGGAAAGCTTCCATCTCTCTTTAGCATGGCATTCCCTCTTTGTATTACCATTCTTCCAGGGCAGGATTAGGACCATCCATTATTTTCATATAGCAGAGCATCTGTTATTGCTTATTGCTATAAAAATAAAAATGTGTCTCATGTCAATAGCCAAGTTTTCTTTTAAATTTAGTGCATATTTTAAACAAATTGCAAAGCTGAAGTCAATTTATAACTCAAACACAAAGTTTGTCATATAGTACAACTGTTGTATTCATATTATCATGTATGCTCTGTGTCTATAGATTGTGTTTGAGGCTCAGAGAGGCTTCTCTGCTTTCTGTGACACAGCTCTGGACAACATTGTCATCACTGAAGGAGCATGTCCCTGTAAGCTTACACACACACACACACACACACACATACACACACACACACACACACACACACACACACTTACACATCACCGCACAAACACAAATTGCTGTATCAGTTATTGTCCAAATGTTTTTTCCACAGCTTGTGTTTCTGGCTGTGATTTTGACACTTCTGGTGACCTGTGTGGGTGGACGAGTCACATTGAGGATCCTGACATGTTTGGCTTTGAACAGTGGCCTGGGCAATCTGAAACTGTCGGCAGCGGCCCTGATGATGACTTCTCCAAACCTGGATGTAAGGAGTATTTTCAAAAGTCTGCATGGAAATGACACATGGAATGTCACAGAGTCCGCCAGAATGACACGTAACATGTAATGTATATAAAAGAACTTAAGATAACAAAATGAGTTGAGAGCAGCAAATGATTAAGGTTAACATTTTCCTCTTGATGCTGTGTTAATGAATTGTTGTCACAAAAGCTTCAAAATATGTTTATCCTTCATTTTGAAACATTTTCAACACTCATGGACACATCTTTTGGCATCCAGTTGGATCTTTCCATTGACTTCATATGATTTTCTTTTTTATTGAATTGAATTTGTTTTATTTTATTCTTACCTAAATGGTTCATTTTGACCCTTCCATATGTAGTGGGTTCTTACATGTTGATGAGTTCTTCTGAGGCTGTCCCTGGAGTCAAGTCTCAGATCAGAAGTCCTGCAATAATCTCCTCTGGATGTCTGGACCTCACCTTCCACTATTACCTGTACGGCACCAGCACCACCATGGAGCTCAGTGTCCACACCATGCTCGCAGGTAGACTGCATTTATCGTTATGTCATACAGACACACAGACAGTATAAAATAGTTTTTTTCACTTAATTTTTTTTCTATTATTTCTATTACTACCAGGTGGAGGCCTTGGACCTGCTCTCTTCACTGTGAAGGGGAACCAGGGTCAAGGCTGGAAGCCTGCAGAGGTCCGGTACTTGGGATCTGCTGCCATTGCGGTAAATACCAGAATGCTGTGTGTGAGTGTGTGTGTGTTTGTGTGTGTGTGCATAGGTTTACATTAACCTTCTTGTCACATTTTTATGTATTTCAGTTTGTGATTGTTGGAACCTTTGGAGAAACTTCCCTGACAGATATTGCTGTTGATGCTGTGTGTGTCATGGCCTGCAAAGGTAAGAAACTGACCATAGGGAATTCAAATAACTCTGCACCACAAGAAATATGAAGATGTCATGAGAAACTATTTGTTTTTCATCTATAGCTCAGCCGACAACTCCTCTACCACCTGTAACAACTCCAGGACAAACTACACCTAAACCATCAACTCCCGGTCCATCCACACCTAAACCATCAACTCCCGGTCCATCAACTCCCGGTCCATCCACACCTAAACCATCAACTCCCGGTCCATCAACTCCCGGTCCATCCACACCTAAACCATCAACTCCCGGTCCATCAACGCCTAAACCATCAACTCCCGGTCCATCCACGCCTAAACCATCAACGCCCGGTCCATCCACGCCTAAACCATCAACTCCCGGTCCATCCACGCCTAAACCATCAACGCCCGGTCCATCCACGCCTAAACCATCAACTCCCGGTCCATCCACGCCTAAACCATCAACACCCGGTCCATCCACGCCTAAACCATCAACTCCCGGTCCATCCACGCCTAAACCATCAACTCCCGGTCCATCCACGCCTAAACCATCAACTCCCGGTCCATCCACGCCTAAACCATCAACGCCCGGTCCATCCACGCCTAAACCATCAACGCCCGGTCCATCCACGCCTAAACCATCAACTCCCGGTCCATCCACGCCTAAACCATCAACTCCCGGTCCATCCACGCCTAAACCATCAACTCCCGGTCCATCCACGCCTAAACCATCAACTCCCGGTCCATCCACGCCTAAACCATCAACGCCCGGTCCATCCACGCCTAAACCATCAACGCCCGGTCCATCCACGCCTAAACCATCAACGCCCGGTCCATCCACGCCTAAACCATCAACGCCCGGTCCATCCACGCCTAAACCATCAACTCCCGGTCCATCCACGCCTAAACCATCAACTCCCGGTCCAACCACACCTAAACCAACAACAAGTAAGTATGACATGTCCTTACCAAAGTTTGCTTTTGAGTTTTAGAATAATTCATTCAATGAATTTATTCTTTAATTCTTTCTTTCTTACATTTATTTTTATTTATTTTTTTCATCAACCAATTTCTTTTCTTTTTGCTGTACAGATCCATGCCCTCCAGATGCAGAGTACATAGAATGTGGTCCAGCTTGTATCCCCACCTGTATGGAACCCTCCACCAACTGTTCTGGTTCTTGTATCAGTGGCTGCTTCTGTAAACCAGGGTTTGTCTTCAAGGGATGGCGCTGTGTACCACTAGACAAATGTGGCTGTCTGGATGACAAGAATAACTATTATGAGGTCAGATGTCTTAGTTAATATACCCATATGCATACATTCCTGATTAGTAATAATATATAATGATAAGACAGTAAATGACAAGAAGGTTGTACTATGTAGTTCTAGTGATACACAGTACTTCCTGCCAATATTGATCCTCTGTTCAATTTTGTTTTAGCCTGGAGAGATTATATTTGGAGATGGCTGCTCAAAGCTGTGTCGCTGTGCAGGGAACTACACTTTGGAATGTGTTGATAACGCCTGTGACCCAACTGAAGAGTGTCGTGATGTTAATGGTGTTCCAGGCTGCTATCCTAAAGGTAACAATGTATGGTAACTAGTAGCTTATGGTGGCTAGTGTTTGCTAATGTTAGAAAACTTTAGATACTGAGCTGCTGTGTAACTGACATTAGTCTTTAGTTTGGCAACTTAGACTCTTCTCTACTTGTGCTACTGTTTCACAACATTTTAGCATATATCAAATTGTCAGCACAGTGACTGCTGTTCAACAAAATTTATATCTGTCGCTTCACATTGACCATCAGATGTTGCCACCTGCTGTATTCTACAGCTACTGGAAGTCCTTCATCTTAAAATTACTGGTCAAACCAGTTAAGCATATGTGTAACAACATAACTGCTAACATACATTTTCTAATACCTTAGGTACATCCACATGCATAGCATCTGGTGATCCCCACTACACCACCTTTGACAAACGCAAGTACAACTTCATGGGCAACTGCAGCTATTTGATGTCTGGACCCTGCAATGAAACGACTCTGCCATACTTTGAGGTCCATGCAGACAATGAATATCGCTTTAACAGGCACACCATCTCCTATTTGAAGGCCGTGCATGTACATGTAAACATGGTGAAGATCTCCATCCTCAAAGGTGGCACTGTGCAGGTAAGAAATTAGGGAGGAACAAGCACAGTTTTTTAACAGACAGGGTGAAAATCAATACTATCATACGATTGTGATTTCTACAACATGTCTACAAGAGTTGTTCAGAAATGTCATGTTTTTTTAATTGTTGGATGTTTTTATTTCCTCAGTAATCACACAATTATGTTCTTTGCACCCGCTTTCCCCACACAGGTGAATGGGACCAATGTAAACCTGCCAGTCACTCCGACGCCTGGTGTCTCTGTGTTCAAGTCAGGAAAGCACTACACTGTGTCTATGGACTTTGATGTGACTGTGCGTTATGATGGAAACCACTTCATGGACATCAAAGTCACCAAAGAGTAAGTGAAGACTGAACAGATACTGGATCACTGGAGACTGTCTCTTTACATCCTTACCCCGACCCCACACACTGAATCATATTTGAAATGGAAGTTTAAGAATGAATGACATAATGAAATAAAAACAAGTCACAACAAGTGGACATGGGGGTGGACAAGCAGAGATATGTAGCTCGAACTAAACGGTTGCTCTCACTTCCATAAATCACTTACTCGTAGATTTTCTTGTAACCTGCAGCTATGAGAACAAGCTGTGTGGACTGTGTGGAGATTACGATGGAAATACTAAAGATGACTTCCGTAAACCAGATGGATCATTGACCAACAATCCCAATGAATTTGGACACAGCTGGAACACTGATCCAGAGTGAGTAACGTTCCTTTTTCTACAAACATGTCACATACACAGACGTTATGCCTTTTTATATTTATTTAATACGAGTGCGGTGCCCGTTTGGGGCGTGCCCGCCCAGAACTGGCCGCTTGCTTGGGCCCCAAGAGTGCTGCTTGCAGCGTTCTCAAGAACTGCTCATCCGATTTACTTCCAATTTACTAACTAACTAACTAGCCAACACATGAAGAGCTTCTCTAACTGACTGTTTGCGTTGACAGGTGTAATAAGAAACCCAACACCACCATCCCTGAGTGTGATGAAGGAGAGCAGCAACTGTATGAGAGCTCAGGATACTGCGGCATCATGCTGGACAAAAAGGGTCCCTTCGCTGTGTGCTACCCCAAAGTCAACCCAAATGCAAGTCGCTCCACACACACACACACACACACACACACACACACACACACACACACACACACACACACAAATATGAGGCAGTTTTAGTGTACCTGCATGCAAATAAATACAAGCACAACAAAATAAGAAGCCAAAGAAAGGGGGAGACAGAAAATGCAATTTCTGGTGTAAGATGAAGACACAGAATTAAGCATTGTAACTCAACAAAGTGTGTGTGTGTGTCTTCAGAATTACTTCAGGGACTGTGTCTTTGACCTGTGTGAGCTGGATGGAGCCAAGCCCATTCTTTGTGAAGCCATAGAAGCCTACGTCAATGAATGCCAGGACCGTGGGGTAAACATCGGAGCCTGGAGGAATGAAACCTTCTGCCGTGAGTGTTGGGTGAAAGAATGGATAGAGAAATGATAGGTGGAGGGAGGGATGGAGGGAGGGCAAGATGGAAGCAAGAGGGAGCTGTTTCACAGGGGTCAGTAAGGTCTTTAGTTGATCAGGGCTTGTATTTGTCAAGCATCTCAGAATAAGAAATCAATCAAATGCAGTGCTGCAAATGTAGTTTTACTTTTAAGACTTGGAGTAAAAGCATGTTATAAACTTTTGTATGAAATGACTCCAATCTCAGCCACAATTTAGGAGAGCTCCAGCGGTGTCACTAGGATATAGCTTTGTAGAGATGTTTTGGTAAAGCTTGTTGACAATAAGCTAATTGAAAGATTGTCTTGAAAGAAAACTGATAAAGAAATCTCATGTTGCCCCAGCATATGCTTCCACACTCGCCTATCACTGAACTCAACCTCCCATCCTTCCCCTAGCTCTGAGCTGCAGCCCCAACAGCCACTATGAGCCGTGTGCAGACCCCTGCCAGCTGACGTGTACCGGGAAACCTCCCTCCTGCGGTGGGCCCTGCTCTGAGGCCTGTGTGTGTGATCCTGGCTACGTCCTGAGTGCCGGCAAATGCGTCAAGAAGAATTCTTGTGGGTGCACACACACCGGCGGCCAGTATTATGAGGTACAGAGAAGTTGGTTTGATAAACAACCAGGGGAAAATGTCAGTTTGAGGACATTTCTGCTTTTGTGAGGATATGAGGATCCTGCTAATAGTGTGTGTGTGTGTGTGTGTGTGTGTGTGTGTGTGTGTGTGTGTGTGTGTGTGTGTGTGTGTGTGTGTGTGTGTGTGTGTGTGTTTCAGCCTGGAGAAGAGTTTTATACAGAGGACTGTAAGATGAAGTGTACGTGTAACGCTCCCTCCATTACCTGTAAGGCCTTTGATTGCCCCCCAATGCACGAGTGTAAACTCCAGGAGGGAGAGCAGGGCTGCTACCCCACCGGTGAGTTTACACCCACCACACTGCTAGCCAAGGTGAACTGAACTGTGCATGATTTATGCTGTACTTACAGTAGCTTCATAACAGAATGACATTCAAAAAAATTGTGGCACATAGTTAAGGCTTTAGAAGATGTGATTTGTTTGGACCACTATGTACCTATTCTAATATTAAATGGCACAGTATGATCATTACTCAGCAACCAAGATAGAAGTTTGGGGGAAGATGGGGTAATGAGTTGCTGTTTAGACAGATGACATGAAACACACAACATACGTGACGTTATTACAAATGCCAGTGATTTTTTATGAGTTTTTCATGCTCCTGGAACAGAATCTGGTTTGATACTCAGTTGTACTGGAGGGTAAAATTTGGGTACTTCATAACTACATTTGTATGTGTTGCCTCACAGATCAACATCTCCCTAATGCAAGTTATTCAATGTCAACTGAATACCCAGTCTTCTTCTTGTCTGATGTTCTGTGCTTGTCCCTCTCTCAGGCTCTCAGGACTGTGTGGTGTCTGGAGATCCTCACTACAACACGTTTGACAAGAAGTTCTACAGTTTCATGGGAACATGTACCTACACTCTGGCCAGAACATGCAAGAACAACACAGGTAGGAACAGGTCTTTCATTTCCATTGTACCTGAACAGATGTTCAAATGTTTTCATGTCACTGTCACTATAATTGTTGCAAAATCCTTTGCCGCATCTCTTACAATACATTGTCCAATCGCAACCACATTTCGATGACACATGCACGTGTCTACTTCAAGTGATCTTGTAAAATCTGACGTTCTTACACCAGGAGGTGGCACTGCAACCACATGATAAATTAAAAGGACATTTTAAAACAACATTTTACACAGTTCATCCTTGTACACCATATTTCCATGTGGTTTTAAGGCATTTACCATGGGATACATTCACATTGATGTTTAAGAAACCTAGTAAGCAGACAATGAACTGTGTGTATGAACCTTTTGTAGGTCCTTGGTTCTCAGTGGAGGCGAAGAATGAGGAGAGAGGTGTGTCAGGTGTGTCCTACCTGAGAAAACTCTACGTCACTGTGAATGGAGTCACTGTGACCCTGATGAAGTCCAGGAGGACGCTGGTCAGTATTAACAACATTTAAACCAGTACACAATGTATTCTGTGTCTGTAAACATACTTTTACAAGCTGTCAGTATGACAAGACGATGACTGGGCAAAAACATGTGTATATACATGTGCCACACTCACACCAGCTGTATCAATCTCTCTCTCTGTATCTTAATCTTCTGGTTTAGTGAAATTACAACCCAAAGCCTTTCCCTTGTTCTCTTCACCTTTTTATTGGATCTTATCCTTGTTCCTTCACTTTTATCTCTTTTTAATACCATAATCCCAGAAATCTGTGTGACTGAACTCTTTCTCCTCATTGTCTCATCCGTTTGATCCTTCAATCTCAGTGTCAATGCTCCGTCATCTTATCCAGCCAGAGATCTAAATCCCCATGTGCTGGGTTTTTATTCACATTTCAAATTCAAAAAAGCTGGAAGGACACTGTACATATGTAACAAATATTAAGTGAAGGGGAGACCGGGGTCGCTTGGCACACTTTTCACTCTTTGCCCTTTTTCTCTGGCATATATTCTAGTTAGTCTCAGTGTCTCAGTTATACATAAATATATTTTAATATACACAAATACTTTCTAAAATTAGATGAGTTTTGCCACCAGCCCCATACAAAAAAATAAAGCAACCAATAGAAACAATTTGAACATTTAATTCAAACAAGAACCAGAAAACTTAAACAATTTATAGAACATCTGCCCATCAGTAGGAATGTCTAATTACTTGGAATTCAAAATAATAACAATTAACAAACAATATAACAGGCCACTTTTTATTAAAACACACCACTTTTCTCTTTTGATATTATAAAACTGAAATGTTTCCCTCTCCAACAAAGTTAATGACTTTCAGATGTGTTGATAGTAGATGAGTGCAGATGAAGTAAGACAACATTTTGAGGTTCCATTTTTGTTTCTGTGACCTTCAAAGGACCAGGATATATCTGTGTGTCAGCTCACCCCGGTCTCCCCTACCCGTAGCTTCTGTTTCTTTATTTTGTCTTTTCTTCCTTCCTCCCCGCAGGTGAACGGACTGAGAGTGGCCCTCCCTAACTCCCCCTCACCTCTCATGTCTCTCAGTCTCGCCGGTCAGTACATCACCCTGAAGACGTCCTTCGGCCTCCAGGTGCGCTGGGATGGAAACCATTACGCCCAGATCTCAGTTCCCAGGTTGGTAAAGAGGTTCAGTTAAATGTCACAATCAGGTGATCAAACCCTGTCGTGCTTCTGATGACATACATGCATAATTATACATTTTATGTAGCTGTGGATACAGTTTTGTTGAAAGGATGAACTCTAGAAGTGTATTTAGCCTGCACAAGGTCATCTGGGTTTAGGTATATTTCATGGAAGCTGCCTAAGAAATCAGATGGGCATCTGTCCAAGCTGTAGTTCAAAGGTCATACAGATCTGCTATTTTTAATAACTCCTCCCAACATTCTTAGGTTATATATGTTGCATTGATGACTAATAGTCAGAGCATCGGATGAAGAGATTTCTGCATTATGTCTCTTTGTTTCTAGAATTCCATTAAAGGACCAAACAGTATTTGACCTTTTAAGTCTTCTTAAAACATTCCTCTTCATCTCTTAATCACGTTGTGACTTTGTCTCCGTCCCTTCAGCTCCTACTACGACCAGATGTGTGGTCTTTGCGGTGACTACGATGGGAACCCAGACAATGACTACACCAAACCAGATGGCATTCTGGTGGAAAATGTCAATGACTTTGGGAACAGCTGGCAGACAGAAGAGGATGAGGATGACTCGTGAGTTCAGACGCACTCGTCTTCATGCTGGAATCTGAGAATTTACAGACCTCATTGAAACTTTCTTGGAAATTCACTTGTGGTTCAAGCAAGTGATTAAACTACATGTGACGAGGCTCATGCGTGGACTCTATCATCTGTGCTATACATTCAGTTACTAATAGCTTGGGAATGACAATAAAACAAAAATAGTATATGACCTATACATTGAGTAACATGGAGTGCATGGAGTTATACTTGTGTACATCGAGACATTTTAAGCACAACAAAATGTTTCTTTTAATGAATGAATTAATTAATTAATTAATGAATTAATTGTTTTAAGAAAAGTTAATTGGACATTGCCAAAAATGAACATTGCAATAATTCTTGAGGATAAATTAAATTTAATGGACTGTTGATTGTTGATTTTTGGAATGTTTTTGTATTTGTGTTGATTAGCTGCAGCCCAGGTACCAAGCCGGATCCAGACTGTGATCCAAAACTTCAGGCTGAGGTGGTGAAACCAGAAAAATGTGGAAAACTCAAAGACCCTGCCGGACCCTTCAGGTGAGAAAGCATCTTTTTGTCTCCCAATTATTGACCTGCTCTAATTGTTAGACTGCAGGGACTCTTGAAAGGGTCCTGAGCTAAGACCATCCCCCTAATGAGAAGCTGAATAATCATATTTAATCTTTTTTTCTTTTTTTAGGGATTTAATAAAAAATATCATTATACATATTGAACATGATATATATAACATTGGATTCATTGTAAAATAATTACTTATATGGTACATTTTAAATTACATACATTTTTATGTGAATTTAAAGAATATATTTCGACTGTCAAACTTATAAACACAAAAAAGTAATAAAACTGTCAAACAGTAGGGTGAACTATTTTTTTCCTTTCTTATTTTTCTTATTATTTACTTTACTTACTTTTTTTAATCATTACTTTTATTTATTTTAATGTATTCAGATTCTTGTTTCTCAGTACCATTATGTTGAGTACATGTCAGTTGTTTGAATGTTGAATTATTGAAAAAAAAGAAACAATGGTGAATGACCAAACTGCACAAACGCAAAATGCAATCTTTCTGTCATAAATTAGAATTATTTCGGTGAAGTTCGACAACATATCTTTGTAATTATGGAAATCTGTGTTCTGAGCAGCTTCAGCACTTATGTATCTTGCGGGAGTTCTTCAGATAACATCCTGGGGACAAAGTGTAGTTAGAGGGTGTGGTTCTAGATACTAACATCAGCCTGTATAAATAACACTTTATTGGTTCAACTTAGACAGTGAGTTGAGAAGAGACATATTGTGGTACCTTTACAAAGATTATCTTATCTCTTTTATCTATTTCAGATTATAGCTTGTTCTCAGAAAATCACATACATAACGTTGTACTCTGAACCACATTAAGGCACCCACACACACACACACACACACACACACACACACACACACACACACACACACACACACACACACACACACACATATTTATTATATTTTATTTGTTTATTTATTTCCCAAAATGTTTTGTCTCTCTTAAAAAGGTTTAGAATGCCTCAGGTTGGGTTGTTTAGAATGTGCTTTCATGTTTTCATGTATACGTTTTCATATTTAGATACTTTTTAAGGACGGATTAGATTAAGAGGATGGTACAAGGAAAATCAGAATGTCATTAGTTGAGCTTTTCAGTGTTTTGGACCATTTGCCTGACCATATAAGTGTTTTCTCTGTTCCAGGGAGTGTATCAGTGTGGTGAATCCCACTCCATTCTTCCAGAGCTGTGTGTATGATATGTGTCAGTTCAATGGCCAGCAGCATTTACTGTGTGACCAGCTACAAGCCTACACCGATGTCTGCCAGAGCGCCGGTGCCAAAGTCTACCCATGGAGGACTCCAAGCTTCTGTCGTGAGTCTTCTGTACTTTGTTTTTTCCAAAGAGGATCATTGTCTTCTCTTATTCTGGTTGGGGGACAGGAAGTCTGGATTGTTCCTATAATTCCTAATGTATTAGTTCTTTTTTTTCTTCAATAACAGACCTAGACAATGTAGGTCAGTCAGTCACTTCCAGACTGAAACATTTCGACAACTATAAGATGAATTACTATGAAATTTGGTTCATACATTTATGTTCCCTTCAAGACCTTCAGTGATCCCCTGACTTTTCAAGTCAAATTAAATCCTCATGCCAGTATTTCAACTTTGTCCCTCTGTTCCTCCGTGCAGCCCTGGCCTGTCCTCCCAACAGCTCCTACTCTCTGTGTGTGAGTTCGTGTCCGGAGACGTGTCTGGGTGTGGCGGGGTCACCCGGCTGTGAGGACGTGTGCGTGGAGGGGTGCGAGTGTAACCCGGGCTTCATCCTCAGCAACGACAAGTGTGTGTCACTGAAGGACTGTGGCTGCGTGGACCCGAGTGGAAGCTATCACCCCGTAAGTGGGAACAACGTCCAAGTGACTTTAATCTCAGTCCATAAGTATTCATACATTCCTGGTATCATTTACTTACTCAACAATATTGTTTTAGTTTACCACCATGTGACATATCTGATCTGAACAATGATGTTTTTGTGGAGGCGTGATGCATTTAGATTGTGTTGTATCTGCCTGCACAATGTATAATTAACATTTTGTGTGTGTGTGTGTGTGTGTGTGTGTGTGTGTGTGTGTGTGTGTGTGTGTGTGTGTGTGTGTTGTTTGTCAGGTGGATGATAACTGGTACTTGGAGGGTTGTGAGCAGAAGTGTGTGTGTCACAGTGGAGGTGTGATCCAGTGTCACAACAGCAGCTGTTTACCAACAACTGAGAGCTGCCAGCTGCAAGATGGAGAATATGAATGTCGTGTTTTGGGTGTGTTGACACACACACACACACACACACACACACACACACACACACACACACACACACACACACACACACACACACATGTTTTATTTAAGCAGTCTAATTAAAAATAACTCAATGCACAGAGGCTTCATCTCCACAGAGCACATTATTGTTAAGGTTTTAAATTAATTCATCCTTTTACCAAGGTCATTTATAGCAATCAAATAACCAATGGGCAAAGCTGCTCCAGGGATAAACAATATCTTTGAATTAAATAATGTAACACGGAATTCAAATTGGGAGAAAATGGGGGGAATGTGTCGTATGTTTTATGTGATTTACAACACATTCCCTGTACTAGCACCAGGGGTTTAGCGTGAAATCACTGTGATTTGTAAGCAAACCCCAACAGTTCAGCTAAGTTCTTACCTCTCTCTGTTCAGGAAATGGTATCTGCTCAGTATCTGGCGATCCCCACTACACCACCTTTGACAAACGCACCCACCATTATATGGGAGCCTGCTCCTACACCCTGACCAAACCCTGCAACGTCTCCTCCGGCATGCCGTACTTCACTGTGGACACCCAGAACGAGCACAGAGGAAGTAATAAGAAGATTTCCTACGTCAGGGCTGTGATGATCAATGTGGATGGTGTGATTTTCATCCTCGGCAAGGGCCGCACAGTCCAGGTACGGTACTTAATAGAGACAGCTGCTTCTTTCGCAAAACACCCGACACACTATGAATGTGGTCGAATAGTTTTAAAAAATGACCACTTTTCCTTGACCTTCATGAAAAACATCAAGTGGTGAAGGAAAGATGTGAAGGAGAATTCATAAGGACTTAGGAAAAGACAACTGTGGTGCTAAGAGAATCCGACTCCACTTACACTGGGCTACTTAATGCAACGGCAGGTGTTATTGCTGTCAATTAAATGTTGCTCCCGCAAGGAATTATGGGACAGCATTGCCTCTTTTCCTTTTGTAACGAATGGTCCAGTAAAGGAGGTAAAAATGGAAGCATTGAAGCGCCTTTCCTTAGCTTTTAGAGAATTCCACCAGCTCTTATCATGGCTGCCACTTAGGTACTTCCAGGTCATTTCACTCACTTAGGAACCTTCCTAAGAAAACAATTCAAAACCACTGCTTTAAATGAATGCCTCCAAATGCAGACACTCTTTGTCCATCATCAGAATAAACATCCTTATGTTCTTCAGGTCAATGGGACAGTGGTTGTCCCACCCGTCACCTCCATCAGCGGAGTAAAGATCTACTTGAGCGGCAAGTTTGTTGTCCTGGAGACGTCCTTCGGCCTGAGGGTGCGCTTCGATGGAAACCACCACGCTGACGTCACCGTGCCAACCTCCTACAATGGCCTGCTCTGTGGCATGTGTGGTAAGGACCAGTTGTGTCCCATATTTCTGAAATTGAATTTTTAAAGGATGACTCAGACATTTTCAACTTGGACCTTTTTTTCACAACAACTGATTCCAATCAAAGTTCTGTGTATTCCTTCATGACAGATACTTCCACCGCACAGAAATTCTCCAACCTTAAACTACCGTATTTTCCGCACTATAGAGCGCACTGGATTATAAGGCGCACTGTCAATGAATGTCTATTTTCGATCTTTTTTCATATATAAAGCGCACCGGACTATAAGGCGCATTAAGCGAAACAAAACAGTCAGATAAGTCAGTCAGTCAAACTTTATTAAACGTGTTCACAATAACTCCCAACCTTGTTCAGTTGTAACACGTAAAAAAAACAGTCTGATACCGCCAAATGGTCTTCTTTACTTGGCGCAGGTCATCTTCTTGCTTCCTCCACTTCCGTACCATTGATTCATTAATGTTGAATTCTCTCGCAGCTGCTCTATTCCCATGTTCTACTGCGTGACTGATAGCCTTGAGTTTGAAGTCCGCGTCGTAAGCGTGTCTCTTGACAGGTGCCATTTTGGGGTCCTTATACACACACACTGTAATATTATGGTGAAGCACAGTATGTATTACTCCGCGACGCGGACTACGGTAGCCGTAATGCTGCAAGCGGTGTGGCTTTGTAGTTTACCAAAGTCGTACTAAAACATTTTGACAGAGCGCCGTGTACCACACAAAATCGCTTCGTGATCAGTAAACACAACCAGAATTAATCCATATATAAAGCGCTCCGGATTATAAGGCGCACTGTCGCTTTTTGAGAAAATTAAAGGCTTTTAAGTGCGCCTTATAGTGCGGAAAATACGGTACCAGGCTAACCAAAGTGCTATCACAGAAGCATGTTGTCTGAAACTTAATGTTTGTTTCCCCGGCAGGAAATTTCAATGGAAACTCCAAAGATGACAACTTGAAACCAAACAATACGGCAGCTGCTAACACCAATGAGCTGGGAGACAGCTGGCAGGTTCCTGACCCACGGCCTGAGTGAGTCACGTCACAGAATACATAAATACATGACATGGCCATTATTACTAAATACAAATCATCACTTTACTCCATTTGAATAAATCCTCCTCCTCTCCTCCAGCTGCACCAACGGTGGAGGACAGGAAGACTGTGATGAAAAGGTGGAGGAGGAGGCCAAGAAGCCCACCAGCTGCGGCATGATCACGGATCCCAATGGTACGACCGACACCGCTGTGAACGTAATCATTGAGTGAAGTGAGTTTGTCTGCCATTCACCTCCACTACATCTCTGTGTCTCTGACCCTCAGGTATCTTTAAGTCCTGCCACTCTGTCGTGTCCCCGGAGCCATACTTTGGAAACTGTGTGTACGACATGTGTGCCACTGGAGGTCAGACTGTGGCTCTGTGCCAGGCCATCGAGAGCTACGCTGACATGTGTGCTGCTGCAGGAGTCCCCATCGCATGGAGGAACAACACCTTCTGTCGTAAGTTTGTATGTTTGTGTGGGAAACAGAAAGGACCTATAGCGATGGGTCATGTTATTACCACCAAGTGTATTACTAATTATTTGATTGTTTGGCTACTTCCTGGATTTTAATGAACCTTGATAGCATTTAGAGTTATCAGTGTGAGGAAGCTATCAATTGCATTTGAGAAAGAAACTGTATATATATAACTGCATGTATTTTACAAAACATCCCTTTTGCAACTGCCCTCCTCTCTCCAGCTCTGAAGTGCCCCCCAGGCAGTCAATACAACCCGTGCGGCCCTGCCTGTGCCCAGCCCAGCTGTCAAGACCTCACGGGCTACGCTGGCTCCTGCAAGCTGCCCTGTGTGGAGGGATGCATCTGTAACCCTGGCCTTATCCTCAGTGGAGATAAATGTGTCCCGCTCAGCGAGTGTGGATGTACTGATGAAGACGGACAATACAGGCCGGTAAGTTTGCTCAGGTGGAAATGTTTCCCACGAAAATATCTTTGAACATGCATGGAATTTATTTCTGTGCACTATTTGTGTGTGTTCGTGTGTGTGTGTGTGTGTGTGTGTAGGTGGGAGACACTTGGTTTTCAGAGACAGACTGCTCAGAGCGCTGTAAGTGCAACGGCAACCAAAACATCACCTGCGAGCCCTGGCAGTGTAGCCCTGCACAGGAGTGTAAAGTTGTCGAAGGAGTACTGGACTGCCACTCTACAGGTAAACCTAACAACATTCACTAAACAAGTTTTGTGAAAATTGTATTAATATTTTCAGATTACATTTTATATTTTTGTATTTTTGTTTCTTTCTGAGCCAATCGCCAAATGTATTTTTCATATTTCACGAGCCTCATTTCCTTCCTCAGGTAAAGGAGTGTGTCAGGTGGCTGGAGATCCTCACTACTACACCTTTGATGGTGTGATGCACACGTTCATGGGCACCTGCACTTACACTCTGGTGGAGGTGAGGGGTGAATTTACATCTGACGTGTTTGTGCCACTGTCTGCGTCGGCTGTCTTGTGTCTATTGTTAATCATTCTTACATTACAGGAAACATAAAATCATAATGTTTCAAATCTTTTCCCCTGAATCCTCTAGGTGTGTAACACCACCAGGGTAACTCCTTTTAAGATAGTGGCTAAAAACGAGGAGCGTGGTCAACCAGAGGCCTCCTATGTCCGCTCTGTCAAAATCTACCTGCCTCATGACACTGTGGTTGAACTGCAGAAGAGCCGCAGAGTTACGGTAAGGAACCTTTTTTATTTTATTTGCTACAGAAAACAGTAATGGGATACAGCATAGTGAAATGATCAGCGGCTGACTGATGTCTATGTTCTCTCCGTCTTGTCTTAGCTGAATGGACGGCGGGTACGAACCCCAGTTTCCATTGACTTGGTCGGAGCCAAGGTGATAACCAGTGGATCCTACAGTCTGCTGGACACAAACTTTGGTCTTCAGGTGAAATTTGATGGAGTACATCACCTAGAGGTCACCGTTCCTGGAGAATACTTCAACAAGGTATGAAGACATCAGCCAGTCTCATTGTCCCTCCATCAAGGACAAAAGGTTTCACCATTCAAATTGGAGTCTGGGTTATGATTGTGCTACGAGATGCAACCTTGGTGTATGAGACGCTGTAAATAACCCATCTCCCTCCTCTCCAGCTGTGCGGCATGTGTGGGAACTACAACCACAACTCCTCTGATGACAACCTGATGCCCAACAAGAAACCAGCCAAGGATGTGATTCAACTGGGCAACAGCTGGAAATCGGATGGAGACAGTGATCCTGGGTAAGTGGGTCACACATTGTTACTAGGATTATCTGGATAGTTTGAGGCTGAAGACTCAGAGGTGTTGGGTGTGGCATTCCTTAGGGGAGTGTTGATCAACAGACAACTAACAATCACATCTCTTCCCTTGAGAATTGGATTCTTGAACTATGTTCTGGTATGAGTGACGAAGCTACGCTGTCTCGGGAAAATTAATTCATCCCAGATTACGGCCACAGTTTTAAACACGTGGTAAACATTGGGAATTGAAACAAACAAAAACACAACAAAAGTAGGTTTTAGTAAAAGTAGATGGTTTGTTACGTAACTTAAAATACGTCAAAGTTGACTTTTCTTTTTACATGGGACAGGAGCAGCGGTCTCCTGGGTGAAAGACTCATGTTTGCTTGACGGATCCATCCACCCTGCCATCCTCCCTACGCAGACTTACGCGTACATTGATTAAAAACTTAGTTGATGATGCAGTTTCCTTGTATGGGAACGTCATTTTTAGGAACCAGGTTAAACAGAGTTCCTTAACTTGCTTTTTCAGAGCTTTCAATGTCACAGGCAGATGGAGGTCGTGTCTAGATGGCTAGACACAAACCAGGTAGAGTTAAGACGTCAGCTAAGTCACTCAGAAACGACATTACTAATTACTAACATTCTCCCCTTCAGCTGTCAGCCGGACACTCGCCCAGACATTCACCCTAACTGCACGTCAGAAGAAGAGAAGCTGTACGAGGCTCAATGTGCCGAGATCGTCCTCTCCAACCGTTTCTTGCCCTGCCACTCTCTGGTGCCCCCCGAGGCCTTCCTGGGTAACTGCATCTACGACATGTGTGAGTATAACGGCATGCAGGCGACGCTCTGTGACAACGTGGAGTCATACGCTCAGGCCTGTCAGAGCGTCGGAGTCACCATCAGCTGGAGGAACAACACCTTCTGTCGTAAGTTTTAGTCACACCGATTAACAGTTTAAATAAAGATTCCAGTTTTCCTATTTTCATACTTAATTGTCATCCCTCCCTGCAGCCATGCCCTGCCCGCTTAACAGCCACTACTCAGACTGCACCGCCCCCTGCCCCCCCAGCTGCTCTGACCTCTTCCCCATCTTCTGTCACCTCCCTTCAACCACGTGTGTGGAGGGCTGTCAGTGTGACGCCGGCTACGTCTTGAGTGACACCAAGTGTGTTCCTTTGAACAAATGTGGCTGTCTGGACTCAGATGGAGAATACCATGATGTGAGTGAAGCTTTTATTGCACTTATATTATATTATGTTAGAATTGTTATACTGTACAGTGCCTAGTTGCATAATATGTATTAGTACCGCCAACTGAAGCTCCTTGCTATCAGGTGTATAGAAGTAGCAAATCCAAAATATTTCATGTCCTTAGGAATGAAGAGGAAAGTCTGTTACACATAGCAATGCATCATTTTCATTTTTAAAAATATAAGTGAAATTGTGTGTGTGTGTGTGTGTGTGTGTGTAGGTGGGAGACTCGTGGCTGACAGAAAGATGTACTGACTTATGTACATGTGACCTTGGTGGAAAAATCACGTGTAAGGAACAAAGCTGTAATTCCAACTCAGTTTGTTCCCTGGACAAATATGGAGACGTCTACTGCAAACCCAGCAGTGAGTCAACCACTCTGATCTGTACCATTCCAACATGTTGTAACTAGGAAGTTTAGATACTTTAAACCCTAAAAATGTAAGCATTCCTTAACATATTTTAAACTTTCATCTATATCATTTAGAGTTCGATAAATGCAGCATCTCTGGGGATCCTCACTACCGAACATTTGATGGCTTCACCCATCACTACCAGGGTCCTTACACTTATGTCCTGGTTCAGGGCCACAACCTGCAGAACTCCCTGTCGCCCCTGGTGGTGAGGGGGAAGAACATCAGACGTGGGGGCAACAGGAGGGTGTCGTTCCTGGATCAGATGTACATTGACGTATACGGCTTTAATATTCGCTTCCTGCAGAAGAAGAGCGTCCTGGTCAGTAGTTTGTCTTTGTCTGATTGAAGCATGCTTTGCTTGTAGTAAAAAGTACATACTGAAATCATATTGTATCCCCTGTAGCTGAACGGGGAGCGTGTTGCACCTCCTCTCAGTCCAGTTGATGGTTTGACCATCACAATGAACTCCAGGGAGGTCCAGCTCACTACTGACTTTGGACTCACCGTACGCTTTGATGGCAAAAGCCGCGGAGGTAAGAGAAGAAGAAACATCTGCCTTCACTAATTGACTTTGGCTTGTTTGTGAATCAATTGACCCACCCTCCTCTGTCTCTCTGTCTGTGTATCAGAGATCATAATGCCCAACACCTATATGAACTCTGTCAGAGGGCTGTGTGGGAACTACGACGGCATCACCAGAAATGAGTACATGAAGCCGGACGGGACAGTGATCAGGGACTTGAACAGTTTCGGAGAAAGCTGGAGGGTCAGTGACCGCCAGGCTGATGGACTGAAGATCTTCAACCTTCCTCACGTAGTCCACGCCCACAGGTAGGACCACGAGCAGGGTCACTGCTTCAGCTGTAAATACACTTTCTATACATAGATCTAGATCTAAAATCCATTAGATATTGTAGAAGATCCAAATTGTGTGACTACACAAATTATTCTAGTTTATGATTTATTATTATGACACTTGGTGGTTTGAAATGTTTGAGGGGAAAAAAACGTGATTTTCTTTCTTTTCTACATATTTTACCACAATCTTTATGTTGGGGGCCATAAATATCCACAGCATTGTTTATGAAATTCAACTATTGATGTGAGAGAGACCTTGTCATGGACCTAAGTGTAGGGAAAGTGGACATTTCCACCATATGGTGGCGGTAGAGGAAAGGTCAAACCACTGGTAATTATAATCTCGGCATCTTGGATTTTCTAAGCTATTTCATGGCAATGTGGTATGCAGTTACTGAGAATCCTAACACATAGCCACTTTCGTCATTTCTATTTCCTATGTCCTTTAATTCTTTCTGCCATCTGTCGCCAGGCGAGAGGTGGAGACTGATCCAGATTCAGGATTTGAGACATCGGACTGCTCTCAGTCTCAGCTCAATAACTACAACAGTATGGCTCAGTGTGGAGCTCTGTCTGACTCCAAGGGGCCATTTGCTGCCTGCCATGCGACCCTGCCACCTAAAACATACCAGGAGTGAGTATCATGTGTGTGTGTGTGGGGGGGGAATGTGTGGAAAAGTCCTGTGGTTTTAATTAGTTAAATGTTGTTGTGTGAGTTGCCTTTGCTCATGCTCAGTGTGTGTCTGTGTGTGTTTGTCCCTCAGTGACTGTGTGTTCGACTTGTGTGCTGAGGATGGAAGTGCAGCGCTGCGATGTGCCAGTTATGAAGCGTATGCCGTAGTCTGTCAGGCAGCTGGAGTCAAACTGGGGTCATGGAGGCAGCAGCTGGACTGTGGTAAGATGCTGAACACACACACAAAAAAACACATCATGTGCAAAGATGCATGTGAGAATGAGGACCTTGTTTTAGACAGCACATAAACCTCAAGTCATGTGTTGCTGACTGTTCTGAAATGCATGCTTTTGAGGTATTCTCCCAACCGTTCCGGACATCCAGTCATTTCTGTACTGTATGAAAATCAATTAAAAGACTGCTGTTTAAGTCTCATAGCAATAACGTTACTTTGTCAAAAATTAATGCAGCCACACCTTGAGTACATCTCAGGAGACTGCTTATAGATGTTCATATAAGCACGTTATATAAAAATGTATGAAAACCAATGGAGGCCTGGATCCTGGAGACATAAAGCATCCACATGAAGTAAATGGGTTACACAAGCAAAACCACTGATCTGGTCAAAGTACTGTAGAGATCAAAGTCCTAATCTCATAATGTCGCATCAATTTCCACAATTCTCTATGTACTATAACTACTATAACTTGCAAAATGTACTTAAAACAAAACTGTAAAAGTGCAAGTGATTCTCCATATGAGACGGGGTTGTGACTCTCTCTCTCTCTCTGTCTCTCTGTCTCTCTCTCTCTCTGTCTCTGTCTCTCTCTCTCTCTCTTTCTCTCTCTCTCTCCCAGTCCTCTCCTGTGATGCCAACAGCACCTATTCCTCCTGTATGTCACCTTGCCCCTCCTCCTGCGGCGACCTGGCAGCGCCCTCCGAGTGTGACACCACTTCCTGCATGGAGGGGTGCCAGTGTGCCAAAGGCTTCGTCATGAGCGAGGGAATCTGTGTGCCGTACACGCAGTGCGGCTGCACCTTCCTCAACAGATACTACACTGTAAGAGGCCTCATGGAGTTAAAGACCGTGTGTAGTCGTTGTGTGATGATGTGATCTCATTTCATCCTCCAAAATGTTTCCCTCCATCCCGCAGCTGCAGGAGAAGTTTGTGACTGAGGACTGTTCTGAGGCTTGTCAATGCACCAGCACGGGCGCTGTGTGCCAGCCCAAGTCCTGCCAGGAGGGTCACGTATGCACCATCTTCGACTTCAAACGGGACTGCTTCAAAGGTGCGCGTTTGTGCTTCTATTGAATGCAATTCAATGATCATCTAGTCAATATCCTTTCAGTGTAAACCCCACTGACTCAGCATATTCAGTCACCATGTGAGCCTGAATATCAACACCCAGAGGAATGATGGCGAAAATCTGTGACATCTCTGAGAACTTTTAAAATGTATAATGTGCAAATGTTTGAGGGTGAAAGATTTTCTGATGACACACAAAAAGATCAAATATGGGAAATAAAATGCTCATATTTATAGATAATAAGGCAGACATATTAATGCGAAAGCACAGGGTAAATGTGTGCTGCGAGAATTAGCATCTAATTTACAATTGAGTAACTCTCTACAGCAAAGGGGGGAAATATGGTAAAGTAGTTGCTTCTCTTTAATCTTTCACCTCTAGTTAGTACCCTGACACTGAAAATGCTTAAATGATTGTGATTGTGAGAGAAACAAACTGTCAATAAAACTCAATAACGTCTTGTGTTGTGTTGTGTTGCAGCGAGTCCCTGCCTCAGTCACCCCTGTCTGAATGGCGGAGCATGTAAGGAGACCAGCAACAACATGTACACCTGTGAGTGTGCAGAGGGCTTTGAGGGAACAAACTGCGAGGTGGAGATAACAAAAAGCGAAGGACTGGGTACGGCCTGCTCAAATATCTGTTTCACTCTTCAGGGAATAAAACAAAGAAAAAAGCTTCTATACTGATGCAATTTACAAATAGTGACTCGAGTCAAACTATGATATTTACGTGACAGTCGAACATCTATATCAGACTTCTGCTGCATACACGGTTAAAGTTATTACGTTTTATTGTTGAGCTGTGTACTTACAATGTTCCAAATGTTTCCAACAATTGTCAAACTTAAAGAAATACGTCATTTTAATCAATGTAACGGTCCATTTCATTTGGTCTCTAATGGCGTCGTATACCCTTAGCACATGCATCAGAAGCTGTCATAAATTGATTTTTTTATCCAGTTTAAGCTAATAAAAAAAAATTCTGCTAAGAAAAGAAAGGTTGGAAATGATAAGGAACTTTCTTTTGAGATCTCATCTACTTGAAGCACATGAAGAGTCAAAGTGTGGCTTTGATTTCATTGTTTCTTTGTTACAGAAACCAAGTGGATTATCCTGATCGCAGTCCTGGTCGCAGTCGCAGTCGCCGCCATTGTGACCGCCATTGTGTGCGTCTGCAAACGAAAAGCCAAGTGAGTTAACTGATTCTGTGTGTGTGTGTGTGTGTGTGTGTGTCACGACTACTAACTGACACTTCCCAGCCTGACGACGCTGCTGCTCCTCTACCTACTAAATGTAGACAAAATACATTATTATCAAGGCTTATTATAAATTAATAAGATAAATTTCATTGCAGGTCACAAGTTTATGTAATTCAGAGGCAGCAGCCGTCTCGTAGTGGGTGAGAGAAAATTACAGTGTCATCAACTTTTTGGGGAATTTCTGGGAGCATACTGTATCAGCAGTAGCAGAAGTGTGTGTTTCAATGTCTGCCTTCACTCTACCTTCACCGTCTAAAAACACTTCCCTGCAGGCAGAAATGTCGTCGATTAAGTTAGTTTTCACTCCCTCACCTCGGTTCCTTCTCTCCGCAGGAAAGACAAGAGCAAGGAGAAGAAACTCAGCCTGAAATCCGCAAGTAAGAATTGTCATTATTGTTCATGGAGAAAAAAGATTATGACGACTCGTGATGACTGAAACCCACACACACTGTTTTAAATATATTTGTTATATTTTATTCACACTTTTCAGTGTAATTCTTGATCGTTTGTCTTTGTTTAACTGTAAAGGCTTCAGTTGACTCTTTAATGGCCACATTTTAAGGAAAAAATTCCACCCAAGAAATTGTGTTTGTTTTATTTAAAGAAGGAAATTAGTTACAAATATTTGCCTTATTTTAAAGATCAATTATCTCAAAATAGCCTCCAAACAATTCCCATGGAAAGAACTGTTTAAAAAAAAAGGGAATTAACCCTAACCCAATTTAAATCAACTTTGGTCTCCATTAGTGGTAAATACCTTCACATCACATTTTTGCATGTTCACCTGTGACCAAAAACACAAAGTATCAATATCCCACGTGATCCACTATTACATTCTTCCTGATGATTATATCTGTTAATATATAATAATATGTGTATCTTCTTCTCTTTTAGGTGTTCCATATACAAACATAGATGACTGTGGAAAGGAGAAAGTGACCAGTATGTGATGACAAACTGTGTAACCTGTTCACCTGAATGTGACCAACACGAACAATGAGTTCTGAAGCAGATCTCCAAGGAAGAATAAAACTTGTGATAGTTGTGAATATTATAGATATTTTTCATATGTTTAGCTTTCTTAACTTATCCTTTTAAAGATGTAATTTTAGTCGGATGTGTACGTTTAATTAACAGAAATGTAATTTAAGTGTGTATGTATTTTTGGAATGAAATGCATGCAAAAGAAGAAAATGTGCGATTGTCTTTGTTAAAACATTAAAGAAATGTTTTCATTATTTACATATGAGTATTGTTTTCTTATTCCCATGTGATCTTATACTACATCTACCAAATATTATACTTAGTTTAGATTAATCCCATTTCTATTTTTTATTATTACAACATATTTTGTATCGCAGAGCCCTGAATATTCCATAACATCTGCATCTTCCTTTTCATCCTATACATGATTTCCTCTGAAGCGCAGCACAATAAGAGCTCATTCAAACATTGCTGTTGAGAAGGGAGTCTGTTATGAAATACATGAATAGCTGCTGTCATATCGAGTAAGACTGATTTACTGTGAGAGATATAAACTGCAATACATCTCCATCCTCTTTATTACATCTTGAACATTTAGGAGATTCTCAAGGATGAAGTGGAGGCCATTTCAAAGGGCAGTAATACAAACAGACATTAATGCAGATTAATTGTGTATCTTTTCAGAATGTTTGAACAATTTTGTCCTTTTTCTCACATTTCCTTGCTGGTTATATTTTCCTGACATGAATGGGAGAAGTACTCCGATCCTTCACTTAAGTAGCAATACCAACGTGTAGAATAAGTCAAAGTACTGCATTCATTATTTGATTTAAGTAAAAATACAAAAAGGTATTAGCACCCAAATATGCTTAAAGAACCTCAATTAAAAGTCCTCATTATGCATGCTCATTTCAGAATATTGTATATTATTGGATTATAATTATTGGTAGATTAATATACATATGACTTTATTATTGCAGCTTACAAAAGGTGGGCCTAATTCTAATGACTTTATATTCCTTTACTTGTTAATATTTTGTATTAATATGAATCTGTACCTAGTACAAAGTATGAAGTAGATGGAAATACTCAAGTAAAGTACTCAAAATTGTACTTAAACATATTAATTTCATTTGAGTCAGGGTACAAACCAAACTCTCTATTACTAATACATTATATATACATACATACATACTTGTGAGACTGTGATAATAATGACTTTCCCATCAGCGTCACAGAGCCGCTTAGAGATGTTTCACAGGAGTGTGTGGGTTGAAATGTACGCAGCTGAAAATCCAGATCAGTAGACGAATGAATATCACACACACACACACCAACACATTTCCCAGCAATACTTTATTTGCCATCAAAGTCGGCGGAAAAACCGGCGATCCCAAACACATGTTACACAACAATTGGCTTGCTCTCGCCCTGAATGTCGCCCTAATGGCTCAATGAGCTTCAATACCAAGGAATGAAATGACAAGCCACATTCAGACAGAGATCAGCAGCTGTGTTCAGTCAGACTCAGCAGACGTCAACACATCCTGATAATACAATTCCAGTGTATAAACAAACTTGAAAAATTCCACACATTCTCTCACACTTCATGGACTCAATTTCATGATACTTCAACACTTTGGTCTGTGACAAATCAAAGTCAGATTTGCACGACATTGGCTGCGAACATTTACGGTCGCGGAGGATTAAAAACGGGCTTTTTCCACTCGTACACATTAAAGAAACATCCAATGAGTAAAATAACAGCAACGACATGTAGGGAGAGAGCACATTGATGCTCCCCAGATACTGCGTCTCCACGTCTTAATGTTACATCACTATGTCAGTAGTCATGCTCTCTGAGGAATAAACACAGGTCTTTTCCTCCAACACCAGCTTTATGAGCTTTCTACAGTAATATTTACAGTAAATCATCAGCACATTTCTGTCCAACACTCAATTCAGCCTCAGGGTGCAACGAGCAGGGTTATTGTAATGCTACTTTTTACTTTAACTCTCCAGATGTGATTCACATCTGTAAGCAAGCTGCACAAACTGCACACTGAACAAGTTGGATTTAGACGACTATGTTCTATTGGCAATGGAATGACAATACTGTACGTTAATGTGTACACACCTTTTTCTGTTATTACCGACCGCCAATTCCCTTTATCTTAGTTATTATGGTTATAATTTTTATTTGACCAGTTCCATAGTTTCCTAATCATTTTCTAGAAAGGAACTGATGTGTAACTGAAAATTCAATCCACGGTTCTTGGAAAGAACTTTATCATTTGGTTCCAATTATTAGGTCAGTCACAGCAGGTCAGCTGAAAACAGTCAAACAATTTAACTCATAACGTTTCTAATAATAAATGTTTTCTGTTCCTGTAAGAAGCTTTCGTTTTCAATGAATGCTAGAAATGTGGATTTGATCAAATGTAAAAGAACACAAAGTGCATTAATCCAACAACAAGCTCTTCTATCATTTGGACCCGTTTCCACTTCAGACAGGAGGCTCACATTACACATGCGAGTCGTTATCAGCGATTAAGTAACATTATGCTACAATGCAAGTGTTTCAATTACAGCACAATGAGATAAGGAGACCGCACTGTAAAAGGTGCAGTTACACCATGGAGTGTATGCAAGGGGTCGCTCTTCAGACTAAACCTGAGCTGCTACAGGATGTTGTGTTGAACAAAGAATAATGAGATTACAGTTCAAAACTACCTGAGGGGAACTTCTGTCCCAGCTTATTTAAAAAGGAGCAGTCTGATGTTGTGGGAACTCCATATTTTCTGCCATCAAATGTAGTAGATCGATTCTACATCTGTACACTGTACAGAACACTTTTAGCTTAGCTTAGCACAAAGATTGGCCTAGCTCTGTCTGGAGAGAGAAAGATACACCCTCCAAAGACCTCACAGCTGTCGGATCGACATGTTGCATATTGTTTATTCTACAGGTGTAGCTATTGTTGGGACTATATGTTCACCAACAATGGCTGGGTCACACTGTCCTCTTAGGGCTCGGGTTTCTCTAACTTCCGCTGACTTTGGAGAATAAACTTCTTGCTAAGAGAGTCCAAAAGCACAGCCAAGCATTCCAGCCATATGCGACCGTTGAACATCTGACACCATGGGGATTAATGTGCCGCTATGACAGCCTCCACTTCAGCCTTTCCACCAGATGTTAAACATGAATTTACCTCCAGAGCATTGTGACGTTGAAACTGCATAATGCAGATGCAGCGAGGACAGCAGCTTTCTCTTATCCAACTGTGGGTTCCAAGGAATATAAGTGGATTTCACAAAAGCTTCATTTGTGCTCCCAGACCTGACACAAGCAGGCAATCTGGGCTTTCCTGATTAGATGCTACAAGAAAAAAAAGAGCTGCCATAAAAAAGAAAAACAGTCGACGACGATTTCCTAGAATTCTTATACTAGTAACTATAAATATCAACAAAATAGGGAGAGATAGGAAGGAAATGAAAGTACCCATTGAGTAAAATGAAAGGAAAACTTGAAGGACATGTAAAAAACAAAAGAATTTGAAATGGTAAACCAATAAAATAAAGAAGTAATCTCAGATCAGAATCTTCTCTCCAGCACCACCTCTCTCCCCGTCATCTCTCCAGCACCACCTCTCTCCCCGTCATCTCTCCAGCACCACCTCTCTCCCCGTCATCTCTCCAGCACCACCTCTCTCCCCAGCATCACCTCTCTCCCCGTCATCTCTCCAGCACCACCTCTCCTCTCTGGACAGTCACCCACTCCTCTCTGCTCCTCCTTCCATCACTCTGTCTACGTCTTGTCGCCTTCAGGCAGAGGATGAGTCTGTGCGGGGGCTTGACAGAGGGACCATACACTAATGTTCGTGTCTGCAGTAAAACCTTCCTCTCCGGGTCATCTGAGGAGAAACAAAACGAAAACAGAAAGATTCGACACGAGCCTAAACAAGGTAAAAGAATACTTCACTCATTTGTCTTTGACAGGAAATATGCCTGTCGCTGCTTTGTTGAGAAATTTGAGCTATGGCAAATTGGGTTGGGCATCTTTGGAAATGTTACAATATTAGAGCAATAGGATACCTTTGCTTTTTTTCATTTGTCATTCTGGAACATGTTTATGTGGTTTTATAAAATAGCTGAGTGAGTATCCACTACTGAACTAAACGCAACATTTAAACGCATTTAAAACTGAGAAAACAATCATCAACATTCAACATCCACAGCTCCAATGAGCTTCTGACAGCACGGCCATGGCTGAGACTCTTTGCTGAACGCTAACAATCTCTTGTTTTACGTCAAGCTCATCAAATATTTTAGTTTCATATTTTCTACATTAGGCTTATACAGTTTACAAAAGTGAGATATGAGGTTTCTTAACCATAATCTATAATCTTAGCCACTGTGAAAGCATTAAAGCGGTTTTCTTACCTGCAGTGTGCCTCTTGCATTGGTTCCAGCACTAACACCTTACACTCTCTCTTGGCTATTTTGTCCAGTGGAATGAGGGAGTGGTCGGGGGGCAGGTACAGAGCTCTGCCCATTGGAGGTCCTATAGGAGGGGTGATGGCCCGATGCTCCATCACACTGCCTGACCTGGAGCCAGCAGAGACACGTGATGATGGACAGGAATGTGAGGGTCTGTCTGTAAATGTCTCTCCTGTCCTGCATATAGTTTGAGTCTGACACAGTAATCAAAGAAGTGTTCAGATCCTTTATTTAAGTAAAAGTATATAGTCCAAAGAAGTGAAAGTCCTGCATTCAAAACCAAACTTATAAGGTTTAAAAGTGAATTATTCTAATTCATCCTTTATATTGTGTATTGTATTCTACAGCTCTTTCTTCAAGTGTTGATATATTTACTGTGTATTTTTTACTCCTGTTACTCCTTAGTACTTAGACAGTAAGACATTGAAAGCAGCACGTCGCTGCTCTCTGAGCCTGCCTACCTGACGTGGTGTGACCTGGTCGGTTGCTGGTGGGAGAAGCTCTGAGATCGGCCCAGGCTCTGTCTCTCCAGCAGCTCTCTGACCGTGGGGCTGGAAGACGGAGAGTTCCTCAGCGGTGAGCGAGACTCCACAGGAGGAGTGGACACTGAGGCTGTGAACTGGAGCTTCAGCTTCATGTGCTGGCTCAACTACGGCGTTATCGTGGAGCAGGAGAGGGAGGGACGAGATGGGAGAGCACACAGAGTATCACTGTGTGTAGCGGTGTTTATTCAGTCAAGTAACTTATTACTGTTTTAATGGATGCACAGAACCGTGCAGTACCTCAAAGAGTCCAGTCCTGAGGATCTGGAAGGCCACGGTGAAGGAGACGGTGGAGCCCTTCCTACACTGTCCCAGGTTGTTGAGGGGGGACTGGCACACCACTGCCCCCACACTGTGGTCCTGCCGGCCTCCTCTATCAGCTGAGAGGAGGGAGGAATAAACACACATTCCAATCACTTTGCAGTTTTTTCCTATTTGGCTATTGTAAGTCGTCCAGGAAAGGAGAGCGGCCTTAAAATGTTAAACATCTGCATCGGAAGAATAAAAGCCAGCAGAGCAGATACAATTTCAATACCGCAAAACTTAGTACGTCGTTAAAAACCCTACCACCCACACACACATTAGACCTGTTTGAATGCTGCACTTCACTGCACTGTTGGATTTCATCATAGCTGGCTTTTACCCTGACACACCCAGCAAACACATCTCAAGGTCTGCAACAAAATGTTTGGACGCTGACTGCAACAAAGACTACACATCTGAACATTGACCCAGTTTTGATCGCAGCTGGATCAGGGCGTCTGAAATTACCCAGCAGCAATGCAGACAGCCTGACCCTCCCCAGTTAGTTAGTGAGGATTATTACACCGTGAGCATTTTAGTATTACTCCACTGGCTGCCAGTGAATTTCCGGATTGATTTTAAAATAGCACTGATCACTTTAAAAAGGCACATCTTTGACTGCTTCCTTTTGTGATTCTAAGATTTGAACTACTGAAGATCCATAGTCAGTTTTTCTCCTTTAGGTCTCCCTAAACTGTGTGTAACATTTGTCATCTTTTTGGCCCTAGTTTACTTCTGATAGAACTTTATCTTTACTTGTAATGCATTACTTAACAAATGGCCATTTGGATTGTTTTCCTTTAAATCGTATTGTAACTATATTTTGACACAGTACCCCATATGTTGTCGAACATTTTTGCCTGGCCTTACAACACCACCTGGTCCATTCAATGTTCATGTACAGTCAGAAGTCCAAACTACAAAGAAGGATCACCTGACCTGAGAAAGGAATCACTCTATCGAAGAGGCAAACGTTCCGTCATAGTTAGTTGCACTTTAAACAAATAGGATGTTGACTGAACAAATGAGTCACAGCAGAGTAAATCTAATCTGATCTGCCCGTCAGATGAGGTTCTTGTTTCTTGACGTAAGTGCATGAATCAACACTGACTTTACTTTAATTGTCAGGTAAGTGAAGGGCTTTAAGCTGCTGGTAACACCCTCACTGCCGGCAGCTTTGGAGGTTTTCCGCCGCAAGCTGCATGTTTACACGTACATTTGTCAATTAGTAATAAAGGGCTGGATTTACATGACAATGCAAAGACTAAAAGCAAGCAGGACAGCTTAAGCAGACCTTGACAAAGGCTTTCAAGGTCCGGTCTGTTGTATCCAGGTACAAACAGATGTGTTACACTAAACTAAGGCTTTACTGAAGACCCTGCAGGGTTTACCATGTTCACCATTTTCATTCCGACACATAATTAACTCCTCAATGCTGTGTAGGAATAGTAATTAATTGTAATTTCATGGAGATACTTTATCGCCTTTATACTCAAGTCAAGTATTTGAGTCAGCTGGCAAAATATTTGCTCAAATGTAGATTACTAAAATATCTTTGAAGCATTTAAAAATGTATTAGTCTTATTAGTATAGATAAGGTTTTCTTTAGCTTCAGGGAAAGTCTTACACACCTGTGTCATTTTCTTATCATATTTTCTGATGAGGCATTCTCTTCCCTCCTGGGATTTGAACCCGTACCTGATAGTCTCTAAACCCCTTATCTATTAAGCAGCTTTTCTGGCATCTTATCACAGCGGACGTCAGTGTAGTGCAGACAGTATGATGTAGCATGTGTATAAAATGGATAGAGTAGATGTCTGGAACAAAGTGAGAGGCTCTGGACACATTTGAGACTTTTGTTTTCCCATGTGCCAAAGTAGCTGGTTGACCAACATACCAACCGTCCCTGGAGCCAGGCCACAAGTGAGGGTGAATATGAATTAATTTATTCATTTAAATAATCTTGTTGTTGTGTCTTTTGGTCAAATCATAAAACAGGAGGTAGAAAGGGAGCCTGTGTGATGCTAAAGTCTGCTGCTCACCGTCAGAATTCCAGATCAGACGGACGGCCAGGAAGTCTTGCAAGTTGTTAAGCAGGGTGTATTTGACCCAGAAGTGCTCCAGAGGCCTGACGGCCCTCGGACAGGAAGCTGTCATCACCAGCCTGGGACGATCCAAGCGGATACTGGGTAACGAGTAACAACTAGAGATGTATCTGGAGAGAAAGCATACTTGCAATTTAATTTCCTTTAACAGAGTTTATTCACAGCCAAAAAACGTTAATAATGACTCAGTTCCATGAATTGTCCCAGTGACTCAGGAACTAGCTCACCTAAATGGAATGCTGTTGTTTCTTCACTTGCACCTGTACGTTTCCTGCTTTGGAAGTGGAGTCGTATGAGGTGTTTATCCACAGTCAGTGTATAACCTACAGAAGACGGCGGTCTGCAGCGCTCCTATTGGAGGAACAGACAGGAGTACGAGCATTGAAGCTGAGCGATGTACTGCAGCAGAATGTATTTTAAACTGATATTGATTTTATTTTTATATACATTTTGCAGTAGCAGTACATTGCTCAGCTTCCGTGCGGTAACTCCTGTCTGTTCCTCCAAACCGGGGGCCGACCGCCACCTACTACAGGTGATACACTCACTGTGGACAAGTAGCTCATACAACCCCACTTCAAAAAATCTATCCCTGTCATCCTACAAATGATCATTCTAATACAATGTGTTGACTGTATAATAAAGTGAGAGCTGCTAAGTGGTTACATTGCAAATGTTGAACAGAAGAGGAACAGTTACCTTGTTAAAGGCAATGTTGGAGTGTACCATTGTAACACCGCCACCAACGGGACTTCCAAACCCTACAGAAATAAATACAGGAAACATATGAGGACATATGAAGAAGGAAAACTATTTAACACACACTATAGTCTATTTTTGACTCAATCCCACATTTACCGTCCTGCTGCCACAAATAATGTTGATTAATCCACCGCTGAAAATAGTCCCCCACAAATGCATTATTTCCTTGTGACAGGCATTCTCTCGATTTGTACTTATCTTCTTAGCTTCACCTTTTAAAAGGTTACTTGCATGATACCCACGTGTATGACATCAATATTTGGAGTTATAGCGGAGCGCTCTGTATAATGAGGCACCCATTTGTTGAGCAGTGTGTAAAGAGATCATTTGGCCCTAAAGTTGAATCTCTTGTGAAACTCATGAGGAATAATTGTTTTGGGGCTTGAAATGGATTTACCAAAAGAGGTGTAATATATGAATAAAATAGATAAATGTATAATAAATGTCTTAAATTAAGTATGTAATGTAGTCGTCACTACTTTCACCAAACAGGGACTGAATAATGACTTCATACTACATGTCAAGCTTCAAGGGATGTGTGCAAAAGAAAAATGAGCATAAAAACTGAAGGCTCTGTGCGTCATGGTTTTTTGTTTGTTGCTGGAGTCAGACAGAGCTCCTTGTGAAGACTGAAGCTGTTGGCAATGTCCCGACAATGACAAAACAGGCTTCTGTACCAGCGCATGGTTTTATGTTGTGCGCTGTAATCTTGAACCTCCTCTGTATAGTTTTATCAGAGTTTGCTGCGTGAATTGTGGAGCAGACCGATACTTCCCTCGTGTCCATCCATTTTACAAAGACGATAGAGCCATCGTGGATCCATCTCATGAAGCCTCTTCTTGATTCAGTCTTCCCTCTGCCTGTGGTACCTCAGGCAGCAAATCTGCGCTAATGGAGCATGGGCTAGAATACAAACGGTCCATATAAATGTGGTAGCCTGTGCCAAGGCAACCTGGTGACATCACTACATCATAAGGCAGGTCATGTCCCGAGGGGATGTCACTTTTGCATTGAAAAGTCCACTGTGTAGCCAGTCTTTGAATCAGCCGAGACAAACAGCTTGAATCTCCAGTTTGCAGGCTTTGCTTTCATACACTGGGCCGTCCCAGTTTTAGCCTTGGAGGCAACTATTCTTTCATCCACAGCCAGATTTCTGTGAGGATGATAAAAATGACTTGCATGCATGCTTGATGGTGTCCATGAGGGTTTTTTTAAGTCAGAAGAGTTTGTCATGGCGGGTGACGGCTTGGGTACAGGCCATTGTGTCGAGGTTGACCTTGACCTTAAGGCGGGCCGAGAAGGAGGTGGCTGCTGCCACAAATCATCTCTGGAAAAAGATGTGGATATTTATTACTACTAAGCTTATCAAAAGAGAGTTCTCTCTCCCTTTCTCTCTCCACACACAAACAATGGGTGTATTATGGGATAATGGGCCCCTGGGCCCCACAACCTCTCTTACAGGGGAAGCAAGACACACAGACTTTATAATTGTTTGGCCGTGTCTCTTTATAGTTGTTTTGTGTCATTTTGTAATTGTTTTAGTCATTTTGAGTCTCTCTGTGGTATCTTTGCCTCTGTTTTGAGTCTCTTTGTAGTGATGAAGTCTCTTCCTGGTTGGTACTTGTGTCTTAGGTGAAGGCCAGCAATCCAGTAGTTTCCAGCAGTTATACAGTAATAATAATAGAATTGCTGTGATATTACAAAATCCTCTTCATCAGAGGAGTCAACTCCTTCCGGCTCTGAAGCTCCGTCCTCCTCGTCGCTGCTTAGTAAAACCGCTGAAAGACCGTTGGCACATCTGAACTTCTTCGACATTTTTTAAGCTCTTCTGAGCCCCGTGTGCTCTCCGATGTCAACTGAAGAAAAGTGCAGCGTTTCTGTTCCTGTGTGATGTTTAGGAATCCACCAATCGCGCACGGTGAGACGCAGATTACGTGTTTGTCGATCACTTTTCTCCGCCTCCCAGCTCGCTGTTTGTCTTTTCGAATTTAATGAAAGGAAATGGCATGTTTGATGTTAATCCGCAGTTTAAATGTGTATTTTTAATAAGATGGTATATGTGTCAAAAACAAAGAATGCCTTTGCCAGGGGTCCACAACTCCTCCTGACAAACTATTTTGGAACTCCAGATTTAACATTAATCTGTTTTAATATTAATTGTAAAACATTGTGTTACCAAAAAAAACAGAGAAGTTTAATTTGAAAGGATACATTTGATTCATCCTGTAAACCAGATGCTTTCAAGATTCAGAGACAATATTGATGGAAAATGTGTATTAAATGATTTTGGTTAAATATAGAATATTTAATAATAATAAAAAAAAAATGCATGATAAGAATGCTATTGATTGATTTTATATTGAAAATATTCTAAATCACAAACGCCACAATGCAAAACAGAAATCAGACACTACAATTAAACATTACATGGAGAACTGGAGAATAGTAAAAATTGGTAAAGCCTTAGAAAAGTGTCTTTATTGCTTGTTACATAGTACCCCTGTATATATAGTTTTGTCCTGTGCTACCTTTTTGTCAAGTTGTATATCTGTTTTGTTTGAAGATAATTGTATGAAAAAGATTCTTAGCTCGCTGTGTGAGTCACGTACGATCTCGCAAGAATAAAGACTCAGAAGTGGATTCCGACAACATTTGAACCGTATTTCTGCGCTGTATTATCTGTATTATTTACTTTTTGGTCATTTGAGTGTTGCAACCTTTTAAATGAATTTCAGGAGTAAAAAGTTCCCATCTCTGAAGCGCTGCGAATCATCCATCACCCTAAATATATAATTACACCCAAATACACTGCAGGACGATTATTTGATTTGTGTTGCATTTAATGTTCCCGAAACATTAAATACAAATTCCTGTCCATTTTTATTATTATTATTATTAGGCCTACTATATGTTGCCTTACTTGTTCCATGCTTACTTTAATGTCACTGCTGCAATGATTTCACTGTATAAATTCCCGTCTTCTTACCTCACTGGAGTCCTCCTCTGCTTTGTCTTGTAGCTGCAGCTGGAACAGGAAGTTTTGTTCCTCCAGAGCGCTGAGCATGCTGGGTAAACGTGATGACCCGCTATCTATCCGATAGAATGAAGCCACAGTGAGTTCAGCTGATTGGTGGCTTTAGTGGGAAGTAGAAAACAAAGAAGAGTTTGTTAGGAGACTTTAAAGAAGACAAAACACAGCTCCTGGATTCATACGGTATAGTGCACAGTATATAATGTTTACCATTTTAGATTAGCATGTTAACATGATAACATTAGCTAATTACAACTGAGGCTGATGGGAATAAAGTCATTAGTTGTGCAGGTAAAACTGTTTATGATGTAGGCAGGGTGGGAAATGTAAGTGAAGCTCAACCAGCCACACTGCTTTGAAAGTTTGTTGAATGAAAATTAAATGGAAGATTGTTCAGCCATCAACTCTAAAGTCTCACAGCTTCTGCTCAAATCAATCCTCACTTTACTTTGAAGAGTGGACCTCCCTCCTAAAGCACACTGGGTTGCCCTCCAACCCCCCTTGATGCCTATAGATTAATACTCAATGCGCTCATGGCAAAGCTTCAGAGCTTTAAGAACTCAGTGGGGAGGTGGATTATGCTGAAGCAGGGATTTGGAAGGTTTCTAAGGATATTTTGAAACTATTTATAAAAAGTATTTTTTTTTGCCATGAATCAGGGTTTACCAGTCCACTGCTGTGAACCAGAGCACAGTGTGGGGGTATGAGAACATATCAATACACTTTGATACTGTACTGATACTGTATTTATTCTCTAAAACATTGTATTGATTTTTAATCAATAGTTTATTCACTTTTCTTTTTCTTCTCACTTTCTGTTTACATGTTTTATTCACTTAATTTGTTTTCCCTGACGAATCCTTTTGAAGAATTTTTTATTTTTTTGTGATATAGGCAAATGTTAATTCCTTTACTTATATTGCAAAAAAGTAGTGCTTTGATGTTGGATGTTACAGGGACTGTCTTATATACAAATGCAGATTCCACTGTTGCATAAGAAAGTATTTTACAATCTGTACCTCAGGAAGAGCAACAGTGGGGGGTTATGGACACATGTATTTATCTGAGAGTGTACATTAAGTGCACATGTACTTACCAGACATTGTCGACTATGAGAACGGAACCATCTGGCATCATGGGGAGGTAGGACGAGTTATAGTTCGGGATGATCTTCACATCACTGACACACACCTCATCCTGAGAGCTGCAGTTCAATACTGAGGAGAGGGGGGGGGGGGGGGGGGTTAGTGTATCTTTAAAGATCTGTGTGTGTGTGTGTGTGTGTGTGTGTGTGTGTGTGTGTGTGTGTGTGTGTGTGTGAGTGTGTGTGTGTGTGCTGCAGGTCTACCTTTGAGGAGAGTCAGGTGCTTTCCAGAGACAGCCATGTGCTGACACTGGACACTGGGAGGTGGAAGAACATTCAGGATGGTGCTGACTGGGAATGGAAACAAGACACGACACAACAGTTAAAACCAGGCACTTAACATCTGATCATGTATGCCATTCCTCAGAATTATAGTCCAAGTTCCAGGTTTAAGAACTATCAAACTCTTTAAGCCCGCAGAGCTCGTGTCTGGTGGTGAAAGAAACAGAGTGTGTGTACCCTGCGCCTTGAAGGTGCTGAGGTCCCGTTTGAAGGTTTCTATTGGACTCCTGAGCTGCAGAAGGGTCAGGTAGCCATGTTCCCTCACCTCCACCTTTTCCTCGTCGTGCCTCCACACAGTCACTATGATCTGACATCAAGGAGAGGCAGACAAACACAGAATAATGTTTGGGTAATATTTTTGCTTTTTATTTTCTCTTCCTCGTGAATAAGTATAACATAGTGTTGTCTGATTAACAAATGTACATCGTCTGACAGAACATACTGTCCCATCTGACCTTGGCTTTAAGTGTGTTGACTGGCAGCTTGTCCAAAGAGACGGTGAGACAGAAGATAACCTGGTCGTCCAACACCACAGAAGACTTCAGCAGGACAAGCAAATGACAAGATGTTTGAGATTTAGCACAGAGAGTTGTTTTGGTGACAATATGTGAAATAAACCTCCCTGTCTGCTGCCTGGCAGGCAGGTATACTAAAGCTGGTTTAAAGCCCCTGAAGACATGACTGCACTGTCAAGTCTGGGCACATCTGGAGCAGAGAGATTACTGCAACAGGCAGAACTCTGTGTTTGCTTTGTCAAACCAAACAGAAGAATGAAGGTCAGTGTATAAATGACTGTGGTTTCGTTTCTCTTCAACTCAGGAAATAGGTCAAGGTTACTTCCTATTATGCTGAAGGTAGGTCAGTATAAAGAGAAGTGGTGACAGTGAATTTAAAAGGTAAAGGGAAGTTATCCAGTTGTTACAGGAAGTTATCCAATTGTCCTCTCAAACACATTGTTTCTGCCTTTAATACACTTTTAAATAGATAGTAAATACAGTGAGCAAAGGGGAATCCTAATACTTTCTACTAATAGTTTATCCTTCTTACCTTCACCGGTTCCCTCCCAGAGTGTCGCCCATCTCTGGCCGAGCTGTTGTGAGTGAGATGCGGGTTGCACTGTATGAAAGTGCGGTTACTGTCCGGTCCTCCAGATTCTCTCTCTACGGACTCCTCTTCCCCGCTTTCTTCGCTGCAGGTGCTCTGGATGTCGGGCTGGTACTCACTGTGTCCCTGCTGCCGGCTCTCTGCGACACACACACTTGCCAGAGCAGACAGAGAACCCACCAGGTCCTTCCAAGGTAAAACACCGGAGCTGTCATCTCTCACCGCCGCGTTCCGGGACCGCAGGACCAGCAGGAACTGCACGACCTCCCCGAGGTAGACGTGCTTTCGCCGCGGAAGAGTTGTGTACTTTGCCGGGTCTGACAGACTCGATATTGGAGCGGCAGGGAAATACATGAAATACTCGCATTGTGCTTCCATCATTACAACTATAAAGAAACTAACATACGTTGTTAACCATATGCTGCAGTGTAAACAAAGCAAAGCTGAAGTGCCACGTACGGTCTTTTCACAATGAAAAGACCGTATGTTAGTGTGTCAGAAAGTATCTAACTAAAACACTTTTACTACCGCAAACAACAGGATTAAAGTAACGGTCAAACCATTGATATCCATCTTCGCCGTTGAGCTTCCGTTTACCAGTGGCAATACAAACAACAGGACGGCTAATCGAAACTGAGCTTTCTCCAGACCACACTAATCAATCACCAGAAGGTAGAACACAGAGCGGAAAAACGCAAATACTGTCAAACCAGGGCTCACAGCGTGATATTACTAGTGGTGGTATTAGAACTTGAGCAATTATTTTCTTGAGTAAAAGTAGCAATACTGCAAAGAAAAAAATATATCAATAATAAAATGCTACTGAAGAAAACGTATGTAAGTAAATCAGCTAATGATACTCATGCATTATATTTAAGCAGATTATGCAGATATGAGTACATTTTCCAGACTTGTCACAGCCATGTAGGTTTTATACAACAGTTTTCACATACAGCAGCAAACTGAAAACTGAATGTTGTTAATCAACATCTGGAAATATAGGAGACGAGTAAGAGAAGTTAAAGAAATGTTGATTTTATTCAGTACGAGAAAAAAACAATTCAATGGATGCACACAAAGAGCATGATCTAGAACAAGTTTCACCTAAAAAAAAAACATTTTCAAGTAAGATCCCAGCCAAACACAGCAAGACACTGTTGCTTTCTGAATAAACTCTTGCATTTCCAGTTCAGTGAAATCTGTAACAGCTTGAGAAAATATCAGTCATCAATAATCCTGTCAGTAATAACCCAGTGTTGTGAATAGTACAGATGAAAGCTGTTGAAATGAAATGATAAATGATGAATCACACTGTGTACCAGAGTTTCTCCTCATTTTAAACCTCTGAAAACTGAGATTTAAAGAGGTTTGACACAAGACCTACCTTTTTATTCTGACACATTATGTAACATACAACATTTTCACATATGAAAACTTAGTAAATAGCCAGAAAATAAGACAAATAACACAGAAATAAAACATTGGAGATCTTTAATTGTGACATAACATCTCATAATTACACACTATATTTTAATTAAGAGAGAATATATCATAATTACAAGATCATTATCTCTTAATTACGAGATCAGATATCTTCTATTTTTAAGATATTAATTATAATCTCTATCTCGTAATTACCAGATAATTGTGTGGCTGTGGTAACTGATCATTTGTAAGCATTATCTGGAGATTTAACACGCAATACTTCTTGTTGTCTTGAGTTAAATTCACATCTGAAATAATCACATTAATGGTCAGTGTGATCATTTGTCCTCCTGTCAGTATTGTTTTTAACTCGTTCTGCAAAAATTCTAAATGTGGACGATTTCAATTTGTAAAACAACAGCTTGATAGAACCAGTATAATCATGCTAATCAACAAGTGATGATAACTCTGTATTATGACCAAGCCATAATTATTGAGTGCCATTTGTCATCATTGTTCCGACACTGACTGAACATATGGGATGAGTGTGTGCAGATTCTATGTTTTCTCATTAACATCAATAACATATTCCATCGCACTGTCACAGATAGACCCTTTCCCTCGTCATCCCTAACAAACCCTGATAAATACAGTATGTACAAATGGTAATTATAATAATAAATACAGAAGGACATTGTTTTAAAAGCTGTGGTCCATAGTATGACAGCATCCTAAGGCTTTCAACTGTTCTGTGCATTAGTGTTCATTAAACAGTGGTGGCCCAGAACAGCAGACATCTACTCGATTTCAGCGGCCTGTTTGTATCATCGCAATAAAATTACGGTGCAAATAAAGATCCGTACCTCAGACTGTCATACTGATGACTTTGCTGTTCTTCAAGCCTTAGCAGGGGAGCTGAACATATTGAGTTTGCCCTGATGGTGGCACAAGAGGAAAGTGGGAGACGCATTCTTTGACATAATAGTCCCAATGAATCTAAAGTCAAAAATGTTTGTGTTTAAGTTAAAAATAGAAAATAAACTATCAAAACTTATTTTGTTTTTGGCCTTCAAACTTCAGTGTCAATTAGTGTAAGAAGTGTTTAAGAGACCTCACTGGGTCAAAGTCATTTGTCCCATATCACATTCTATTATTGGTGACTGAAATGTGATTGAAATGGTGTTGCAGGAGTTACCCACGCAGCACTGTGATACACAGTGTGATGGTCCTCAGATCTAGGTTATGCTGCATATTCCATATAAAGGTCAGTATAATGATGAGTTATGTAATGAAGCAAATTGTCAGCAGTTTCTTTGAAATAAATATAAAACGATGTTTGCGTGGAAGGAGGGAACATGAATTAACACATGTATGTCCCTTTAATTTTAAATCTTAGTTAATTCTTTATTATCCCTTTGACTCAGTGTCTAAATTTAAGACTGTAAGCGGATTAACAATCTCCTTTTCACTGGAGGAAACACAATGCAGTACACCCAATCCCCCGACTGCTGTAAGGCGACACCATTCCAACTGCACAGGAGGAAGAATACACACTACTGTTCTGTGGAAGAACTTTTGTTTGAGACTATTAGCGTCAATCAGTCCAATGTTTCAAAGAGACACACAATCAGAGCTTCAACACACGGATGAAACCTTTGCATTCTCCCAAGAAACGGTTGTGTTTTCTAGCAAAACTATAACAGCTAGTAGTAGCTTAGCTTAGAGAATGCAGACGTTTTGCAAGAGTTAGAAAGTTGTTTGTTTTTTTCTCCCCCCCGTGTCCCCTTATGGGCTCTATAAATATATTCCTACATATGTAACAGGATCTGAACGATACTACATGTATATATTGGCCTTGGAGAATACTCAGTTCTGATTGGTCAAAGGGTGTGTATTATTTTCATGTATCAGCACTCGAATTTATTACACATTTCCAACATATGAATAAACAAACTGAACATTGTTATCTGGCAAACAGCCACAGTGTAAGCAAAAACCACATGGCTCATTGTGGATCCATTGTGACACTGGACTCAGTCACCTGTCCTACCTAGACCCCATCCATGCAAACTATTCATCTCTAAATATCATTCTCAAATGGCTTGACTGCAAGGCTTTGGTCACAGGAAAGACTGTTGACTGTGTTGCATTGACTGACAGCAGTAAGCGGAAACCACAGCAGATAGATGTCTCACTTTGAAGTGCTCTGACTGCTCTTACACAGACCACAGTCTGCTATCCAGTCCCACAGCAGCTAGCGAGGTGCTGACACTTTCCTGTGTCTGCTCTGCTTTCCTCCGACACCACATGAAAGCCAGGTTACAAATGAAAGTACTTGAGAATGGCTGCCCGATGCTTCTAAAGACCGAATGAATTTCCTTTGTGACAATCAATAAACTAAACTTCACAATGTTTCTATTTATGTTTTGGGCTGTAAGTCTAACGTACTTTGCTTTAAGAACCATCCTTAAACCTCGTAGAGATTGCATTCTGATGGTCCATGTTTGAAAGTTAAAGTAGCAACACTACAATGTTAAATAAAAGAATGACATGTAAAAAAAATCAAACATAACTTTCAACCGTAAAAGAACTGTAAATTCTCTAGTTGTCCATAACCAGGTGTCCACTGTTTTTGTATTTCAGTAAGAAACCTCCATACTTCATATCTGCTTCTGTTTGAATGAGCTGTTTTTTCTTGATTCAAACAACAATTGAATGTTTTATCTGCTATCCAAATAAAATCTGCTTACTCCCCTCAGCAGTGTAAACATGGAACACTCTTTGCAGTGATGTGTGCTCACAGATCCAAAATCCAGTTGTCTCAGAATGAACTACAGTACCCATGTTCATGGAACATGTCACTCAGTGCATCCATGAGTGTCACTGATGTGTTCTTAACAGTTTGAGAAGAACAATGGAGCTCTTGACAAAAGCCGTCTAGAAAAAGAGTGAGGCGATGTCAGCGAGCTCACACATGCACATTTCTGTGTATGTGCAAATGTAGGATTTCTGTGTAAGTGTAGTTATGTGTAAGACTGTCAAGTGAGAACCTGTCTGTGGTCACGTGTTCCCCTGGTAGAGATGTGTTTGCTTTTTGTTATGTATGTAGTAACATTTGAATCTTCATGCAGCAGCATGTTAATGTCAAAACACTAGCAGGCTTTCAACAAGTACCATGCAGGATCAGGCTGTAAGCGAACATGTGACGAGCTCCATGTTTAACACAGTGCTGAACTCCAGAGAGGTTTTAGCTCCTTACTCAAAGTCAAAAAAAAGAATTTTTGTATCCAAAAAAACCATCAACCATAGTCTGAGTGTTAGCGTGCGTATCAGTGTGTCTTGAGTGTAAAGGGCCTAGCTGCAGAGCTCCAGGCTCGGGCCCACCTCCTCCGTCACTTTACGCTCTCGAGCTTGGAGAAGGATTTGACGTCTGAAATTGTGTACGCCAGACATGATCATCAGGATACGATAGCATGCACTCATTAGTTTGAATAAGGCACACCACCTTCACCAATAACATGAAGGTAAACAATATAACCATAATATTTAAATGTATTTGTAAATTATAAAAGTAGGCAACGTAACATTAAGCAGCTAAAGCTTAATCTTATGAGTTTGCTAAAGTTAGATAGCTAAGCTAATGTTGTTAGCTAACTAATGTCAACGTTAGCTAAAACTACTATTAAGCTTTTTGCATTTTTGCTGACGCCATTAGCATAGCTAGCTAACATAAGGTAAGTTTAGCAAACTCATAAGGTTAGTAGATTAGTAAGCAAGTAAGTTATTTGCTTCGTGACATTAGCTAACTTTATAAGGTATAATTATACCAAAATATCAAGGTTGTATTGTTTAACTTGGTGTTATTGGTGGAGGTTGTGTGGCATGGATGTGATACAATACTACTTGTATCTACTTGATACTACTTCATTTAGTAACGATAACCGTGGTAAAACAATAGAACGTTTCAGTAAAATTGCATTGCCAGGCAACAGATTGGGTCCATGTTTACTTCCTGTTAGCTAATGTCATTCACTGCAACAGGAAATAAACTGGAACATTAAGAATGTTTACATTTACTGTGAAATGGTATATAATACAGTGGCATGTAAGCATTTTTTTGACAAGGAGCTGGATAAACATACATGATTCTTCACCATGGTTACTGGCAATGAAGGTGGGCCCAGGCTTGGAGCTCTGCAGCTGCATTGCTTTACGTTGTCTGCTGTTAATCTCAGAGGAATTTTGAGTGAGTTGAGGTCTTTTATTGTGCATTATAAATAATCAGGGAGTGAATCTTTAACATGCCGTTGCTTTGGGATTTGTTTTTCCCCCACACTGATATGGATTTCATTTGTAATACCTGACATCATTACAAAGAAATGGGTCTCCACGGTAATGTCTCTGGATGTGTCGGGCAGATGGATACTTCAGCAGATAGAAGAAAGAAGGAATGTGCTCACATTCTGATATTAACCAGCCTGCTGCATGCTGGTGAGTATCAAGCACCTCAGAACAGAAGAGCCCTTGGATCATTATCCCCTCTTGTATTATTAAGAGATATTTAAGAAGCGGTTCAAGTTAGCGGGTCTAGACAGGGCTCAATACTGACTCTGAAGCTGAACTAAGTGTTTGCAAGAGAGAAGTAGTAAGTTTATCCTAATTCTTTTGTCCATTAACACCAGCACACCAGCAACTTTACAAACCATATAATCAAATAAAAGGAATCTGTCTTGTGTATTACCATTCCTTTAGTGACACAAATGGGGGGTTTTTGTACCGTTATTCCAAGAAATTCATTATTTTGTATGAAAATATAAAACAACTGAAAAAAATATTATAAATATTTTACAGAAACAGGTGCTAAGCTCAGTGACTCAGTATAATCGTACTGCATGAGAGGTAAAAACTGGGGCTAAATGTACCTTTACGTTCAGATGTTTCAAGCATATGCACCAAGGACAATGTGAAGAAGTATTAATATGAACAGGGACTGAAACAGGCTTCCATGTGTATATAATTAAACAGAAAAGCAGAAGGTACCTGCCAACACGTTCAGAGTGCTTCTCGTTATAAAAAATGTATACTGTTCCCGTCGACTTGTAACTGGAAACATGAAAGCATCCCAGGCTCTCGCAGGTCACAAGAATCACTGAGCCTACAAGAATTACACCGATTAAAAGCAAAGAAAGTTTTTAAGAAAACAAGCAAACAACCAAAAAGTGGAAGTGCAAAGGAGAAGCTTTTTGTTTTCTCATGTGTAAACCACACTTGGCTCAGTTTTCAGTTTCATTAGTCCATCTGTTTAGAGACCAAAGGTACCATATCTAGGAACAACTCACCTCAAACCTCATCTCAATCTTCCTTTTTCTTGCCCATGTATCAAAGTCTGGTTCCTCCTCATTAAGCGGCTTCCATCCCAGTCTCTCTCCCCCTCCTCCACTATCCTCCGCCCAGCATCTCCCCCCACATGCCTGTCTCCTGTCCGGAACGAGTCTTGTCTTAAAAGAGAGCTACCGGCTGCAACCACCATGCCCTGGTTATGAAGCCCTGGCTGGGCTTGAACCACCACAGCTCGTGGGAACTGTTTAGCATCCAGCACATCTTTGTACTGGATCTCAGGTCTGATCATCCTCAGACAGGCCGTCCTGGTGGCGTTGTCCAGCCCTGGCTGAAGTTCGTATCCCAGGATCTTCACCAATCCACTCTGGTACGGGCGGATGTTTTTGTCTCGGATACGGTGCGCCTCCACAGGCTTCCCGCCGTCCCTGAGACAAACCCGGGCCAGATCTTCCCGCCGTACCCTGAGAAGAGCTACTTCTTGCTCCATCTGGGCGTAACCGAACCTGTTGATGTCCTCCCAGAAGGTCCGGTTGAAGGCTTTATATAAGTGCAAGTCTAAGGCGTTCCACTGCCGCAGCTTCTCCCGCTGTTCCTCCGTTACATTGGTCAGTGTCTTGGCTGGTGAGCGTCCCCCTCTACCACCGACACCAGCTGCCGCCGCCGCTTTTCCCACCCAGGTTCCACTCATCCCCCCGATGCTGCTGGGCTTCTGCTGCCGAGCATTGAGGCTAAAGGAGACGACAGCATCCAGCGGCCAGCAGAGGGCATGCCTCAGCAGGATCATGGACTGGTCAAAGTACTCAGACACTAGAATCAGATTGAAGGTCTGGCGGATCGTGGCCTCAGCGAGATGAGCCAAAGCCTCAGAGAAGTTAGCATTGTGTTCCATGCCAAAGTCAAACCACAACAAATTGCGGGCGTAGTGGTTGTTGCGAACACGAGGGTCATAATATTTCCTAGGGTCGTCAGCAAAGTCGCCCAAGCTTTTGGCTTTCCGAAAGGCAGGCGCTACCTCTTTATAATAGGCAAAGGAGGACTCAGCCAGAGCGACCGGGTCCCTGACGATGGAGAAATAGAACGTGTCTGCAGGCATCACCTTCTCCACCTAAAGAACAAAAGAGGAGAACATGCAGTTTAAAAGATGTACTATCAATGTAATGCATTTGTCGTGTCATTTATTACTTTTTAGTACATAGTACAATGTATCCAAATCAATACAGTATATCCCATCATCATCATCCCCTATGTTATTACTTCCCCCTCACCTCTTCTGAAAAACTCACCTCCGGCCTATTAAATCTCATGTGATTGCCCATGATGTGGAACTCCACGGCTCTGGGACCTCGGTAACCTTTGACCCTTTGAGCGTTGAAAGGCAGTGGGTAGCCCAGCTGGTAGCCCAGTGGGAGGGCGAAGCGAAGGTCACGCTCCTCCCCGAAGCGGTACAGCATGTTGAGCACGGTGCTGCTGGCCGTCTTGTGGGTCTTGAGGAACATGATGTGGGTGTGGGGCTGACAGGAGCCCAGACCGGGCCCCTGAGCATCAAGGGACGAGAAGATGGAGCGTCCAGCTGGATGGACACTGCTGGTTGACAAGGGAACATTTTAATTTAATTTTTGTTTAAAATCTTACAAACACAGCAGAAATCAAATGACTCCACTGCAAGTCTTAATGCACGCGCTTAAGGGGCTCAGGCGTAAAGGGGCCCACAAGGATCGGGGGAAAAAACATGCTTGACTTTGTGTGGCACTCCGGACTGTCCCCCTAACGTAGCGGTAAGATTATATTAATTCTAGAGTGAGTTTTTTCCCCCCTATATACATTTTAATTGCTGCTATTAATATCCTTTATCTTCCCGGAGAAGCACGCCCCCGGATCCCCCTAGGGGCTTCACATCTTTGTCACCATTTTCACCTGATGAGTTTGCATCCCACATAATGATTATACGACTTTGTTGCTGCAACAGTCAGAAAAAAATTAAACTGCAGTCATGACTAATCGCTGGTGCTAAAACAGTTGTAGCCCCAGGCCCCATGGTGCTTTGATGAAGCCTTGAATGACTCCATGTAATGTGAAAAGCGTTGCACGTAGTGATGAACCCACAGAAAATGATAAACAACTCTGTAGATCCCCTTAGTCTACAATGCTTTTTAAACCCTTTTAGCAGACACACACTGTCTGGGTTTACATTTATCAGGACTCCAAATGAATGCTAATGTTGCTCCGTGTCTACTGGATGTGTAGAGCCAACTGTTTGCTAACGTGTTCAACTTAATAAGGTGATAATATGTCAACATTGCTTGCTTTGCAGCCCTCACGAGTGGCGAGAAGTCAATGCTTTAAGCAACAAAGAGAAGGCATATCTCTATGTTATGCCTGTCCTATTTTGTAACTCTGAAACTTAATACTGCTGACCAATGTAATTCTTGTGAATTGAAAACACTTTCTGGGATGTAAGAGGGGGAGTTAGAGCCTGACGTAATGTAAGTGCATAACTCAATTATAAAAGGGCATGTTCTTTAATTATTTAATGGCCAAATCAAAGGGGTATCTAGTGCATAAGTTAGTGGGCAGCATACTTTTGAAAGCCATTTTTTATGCTCTGATCCACACCATAAAAAATGCAGGTTGAGGGGCTGCAACCTGAACCTCCCCTGGGGCCCTTGGACCCAGATGTTAGAGGATAGAGTGAAGGAGTTACATGGAAAGCTTTGAAAAGGCACTGTGCACCACAAGGAGAGAGAGGTCAAAGTCAAGTCAAAGACTACTCAAGTAATTGTCTTCAGTATTATGGTAAGAAATCTGCTTAAATCTGTCTATGTCGTATTTTGAAGAATATTTTTACCATTAAAATAAACTCCCAAACTTATTAAATGTATCTGTGCATGTAATCTTAACATAAAGCATCTGTGGAAGAACCAAAAAAAAAGAGTCTTGAAAAAAGGGAAAGAACTTCATTTGTAAAAACAACATTAGAACTCTTGGTACACTGTTGAGCAGGCTAGCTATTAAAAAGAAAGGTTTACACATTTTTAACAGTATTAACAGCAAAATTAATATTTCATAGGATTTTCCGTTATAACACTGAGCAGTTTTCTCTTTAGTAGTTTAAGTAGTGTAACTTTTATAATCTTTTAAATGACGATTAAAAATACTAATAAATGAAACATGCCGTTTGGAAACTAACAACACAGCTTGTTTCAATTTGCCAGATAAATATTTCACATCTCCTGCTGCTAGGAGCTCATTTTCAGGTTGTTACTACATGATTTAAGTATCGTTTTAATGCTCAGAACTGTAGCGTAGAGTCTTCTCCTCAGCCAACACATGCTGCTAACAGATCTCAGCTCAATCTCAGTGGATTTCAGGGTGTCAGGTGAACTCAAAGTCAACAAGCATGAAACCCCACGACGCCACGGCTCATTCCCCGTGCTTTAGATGACATCGCTGTGACCATCGCCATCGAATGCTGAGGTGTAAGATTTTCATCAAGATCATTTTAAGAGTTTATGGGTTGAAACCACAATCTAAGCAACATGTGCACATGAAGTTTGGTTATATAATAATTAACATTATAACCTGAGTCTAATAATAAGCCAAAGGCTAACACTAGTAAAAAATGTTGAAATATATCGGAAAAATGTAAGTTTCTAATTTTCCAGCAACACTGACAGATAGTCGGCTTCAATAACTTCATAAGTCAAAAACCATGGCAACAACAAGCCCAGTCGTGTGCATCACTTTTTAGTGTGTGCGTGTATGTTTGGTTAAGAGATGTCCCGTGATTAAGTGTATCTCAGTGTGGTTCTTGTGGTTAACACTGTCACATGGTGAGCAAACATATCATCCAACTCATTTTGGCCGATTGAGGATGCAGATACCGAAATATTTTTCCACCTAATTGCAGAGAACATTAAGTCTCTTCTGTAGTGGAATTACCATATTATTATGTCTACTTTAAATGAGTACATATGCTTTACAGACTGTTGCTTAGACTCAATAATATAATAACTGCATTAACTCAGTCAAAAATAGGAGCCTACTATGTGGCCTGTACAATCCATAAAATTGTAAATAAAACTTTCAAGTCCAATGAATGAGGCTGATAGACTGATCCCATTGGTCAGACTCAAGTATGAGAGGTTGACTTTTCGTGTGTGAAAATGAACCTTCACACTGCAGATGTACTTGCTTGCTTGTCGGCTTGTCGTATCGGCAGGAATGTTCATTTGAAAGCCCTTATCAGCCGATACTGACTATACAATATCATTGTGCATACCTACAAACAACTGTAGAGATAGAACTGAAATTACAGCTAAATCTAAAATAATTAAATAAATGTACAATGAGTAAATGAAATAAGATACCTCTTGTTGAAGATGAGCCCCAACAGTTGGCCAGCAAACGCAATGGCAACGAAGAGCAGCAGTGCTTTCCACATCCAAACTGGACCCAACCGGCCACAAACCAGCCACCGCAACATCCTGGGAGGAGGGGGGGGGGGGGTTGGTGTTGACAATGGCAAAGGGATGAGGGGGTTGGGGGGGGACAAAGAGGATGGATGGGGAAGGAGAGATGATGTGAGGAGGAGGAGGAGGACCAAGGAAGATGATGTCATATAGAGATGAGGAGATGGGCAGAGCGTGGGAGAGAGAAGGGTGGAGGAGGTAGGGGAGTGGTTGAGAGGCAAAAGACGGGAGAGAGAGAGAGAGAGAGAGAAAGAGAGAGAAGGGGGGGGGGGAGAGATTTGGATGAGTCATAAAGTAAACATGACAAAAGCATCATCAGCATCCGCCTAAAAAACCTCCAGAGACAACAGGACCTGCTGCTCTCCTCAGATGCTGATTGTTCAGAATGTAACGTTCTGATCGATATGTCTGCTGAGAGCGAGGATGATTTGTTCTTTGCCATATATTTAAACAAACTTTTACCACATCATTCTAAATAACTGCTATTGCTCTGATATGTCGGGGATACACTCCGGATACACTTCGAGGCACGACAGCATAGTGGCAAAGGGAGAAAATGACTGTCCAGTCAGGGCTGAGTATGAGAATGACGTGCTCAACACAAACATGCCTGCTAGCCTCGGGCTGGAGAGAGAGGAGAAAGAGAATGTCTGTGTGTGTGTGAGTGTGTGTGTCTGTCTGTGTGTGTGTGTGTGTGTGTGTGTGTGTGTGTGTGTGTGTGTGTGTGTGTGTGTGTGTGTGTGTGAGCAGGGAGGTTATGTCATTAAGACCAATGCTGTAAACTAATGTACAGGAATTTACAGTGAATATTGAATTTGCAGCATTGTGACAAACGTCATTGATTTGTCTTTTTTTTTAAATACAGTTTGCAGTAGAAGATCAAACTATGTCTATATTTGTCAAAGCCCAGTGACAGGATTGACCATTTGCACAAGGAAGTAAACATCCCTGCTCTACTGTATCAATAAATAACCACAATATACATTTACGTTTCCACCTTGTTACACAATATAACAAACACATGTGTGCAAACACATGGATGCAGCAGGTCAGAAATGACCAACTGCATCTTATTCAATCATTGTTTTATTGCTCAATAGATCACAACAACCTATTACTGATATGATAACTATTTTTCATTTTCAATTATTAATTTATGAAGCTTGCAAGTCTGTGAATGTGCTTCTCTGACCTTTAGATAAGACATTGTAGCTGAACCTAAACAAAAGACCTGAGCTTATCTCAATAAGAGTGCAGAGGAAGTCTAAAACTGACAAATAGTTTGTGCAGCAAAAGTAACCCAAAACAATCTATTATCCATATCTGAAGCTTTCCAGGCAAGATATTTAATCCCAGTATAGCAAAAACTCACAATTTATTTTACAAGAGAAATTGCTGGATCTTCTTCTCTGCTGCTTAGAACTTTTCAAATACCCCGATTCCCGTTTTGTGCAGTATTTGGGAAAAATAAGCCACCTAAGGACATCTTTGGAGTCTGTTTATATGTGATAATATTTGTATAATATTTTATACAAAGTAATAAATAAAAATAGGACAGTTAAACACAATTGATTACAATAGCTAACGTTTAGGGATTGGACGATAAAGGATCGCATTAAAAACATTTTACAATAAGTGGTGAAATTCAACTATCGGAAAAATCGTGAATATCCTCACAAAACATTTATCAACTTTTTCCACTATATTCTGACATTCTTTTGTCAATTTCACTACACATTAATCCATAATGAAAATGCATGATTAGATTGACTGTAATATGATACTGTGTACTAATAAATAGTAAATGTGTTGTTAAGGGTGAGCAGAATATGAAGGAACTTGTCTGTGGGCCCAAATCAGAGTGTCAAAACGAGACAAGGTGGTGTGTGGTGGAGATGTGTCTCATAACATAAACCAGCAGTATGATTCATAATCACTAATCGTGCTCATACAATATCAAACATATGTTATAAACATATGGAAAGCAGATGTAAAATCGTGCATAGTCTCAGCAGAAGATGGGTGGTACGGATATACAATGAGAGCGGTGCTACACACAGAGGATTCAGCAGTGGACACCACCCACCCCACAGTCTCCACCACAACACAAAGAAGCCTTTGCTATAAATCACAGCTTTCATTCCCACACACACGCTGTAAAACACACCATTGAATCTCGCAGATGGACTGAAAATGTGTTAAAAGAAAGGCCTTTGAAGCAGCCCCTTCCAGCCCTCCACCCACACCTTCTCCTCTTTCTCTGCAGGATCACAGCGCAGCGCCACCTTTTATTCCCCATTATCACTGCGTCCCAGCCTCTGGAAACCCCTCCGCTCCCCGGCTCCTTCTCTTCCCCTTTCTATCACTCTGAGGGATCCTGCTAGCTGGCTAATGTTACCTGGCTTTCCGTCTGAAAAGCATAGCTGTGTCCCCGGGTCGGTAACGGTGACGGTGTTATTGTGCAGTTGCAGAGAGCACGGAGCATCTCGAAGGCTTCAGCTGCAGCTGATCCGCAGCCGGTACAGATCAGGCCATGGACCCGGAGCGGCTCTGCACAGAGCCTGGATCCGTTTTCAGGATGCTAAAAGCGGCTTTAGTCCTGACCGAGGTTCTAACCGAATTTATCTGTCTGTGCACCGACAACTCAAATTCTCATCTGCCGACGGCCGACACGCACAGTGAGAAAAGTGCAGAAGAGATAGCAGGGGTAGTACGTGTAGTACTTCCGGACGCTTGCAAAATAAAGGCGTCTTTAAAGACACGCAGCAGAACAAAGAAATCCAAGACAGACATTTTGACCTGAAACAAAATCAAGGTCTCTACTTTTTTTTGTAGTTACTTGGATTTGAATGTGAATGTTATTCTCTACACAATTAAATGCTAAGAGAGGAATGCCTAATTATAATTTTTGTTTATTATTTTGTTGGCCTAAAAGTAGTCCAATAGTAATAAGAATAATATTAAAACTAACGATTATTCTTAATCTCAATTTTACTAATCGCCAAGGTGGCACATGAAAATCACATCAAGGGCCAGACATATATAATTTATTGAAATTATTTTTATTTAATCGAACAAATCAAAGAAAACTAAAAAGTCAACTAAAAAGTTGCTTTGACATCATAGCATTTAGTCGAGCAAAAAAAGAAAAAACTTTCTGATTACACGTTTACAAGTATGTTTCACATGCCTAAATTTGACAATTCAAAGGTTGTGTGGGACATTTTAAAGTAGAAGATTGTTGATCATGTAGTTGACATGTCCCATACAGCCTAGCCTTCTGGCATGTAATCATGTGCGCATCAAACCCTCGAAATTACAAATAAACTTTGCAATCAAGAAAAACTCACATGGAACCTATTTCATGAACCAAAATATGATGCATCAATGTTGGCTATTTAGTCACATAGTAACCCATTTCCAGCCACCATCTTTGATGCATTAATTAATGTGCTCTAGGCCAAACCAAATTGTTTTTTAAAAATGTCTTCATTTAAATGTTTTATTATATTTTCAGTTAATTTTCTCTCATTACAGATATATGTTATTGTTGTTTTAAAGGCCTTTATACTTGTATGTTATTCTGGTGGAGACTGCTAATTCCCACCTGAATAAGTTCATGGTTTTATTTTGAAGTCAACATGGTCGTATTTCCGGTAAGGTTTGTTTCATTTCTGTTATCTTGACAAAGCACGTTTGCTGAATCTGACGTCACCATGTGATGTGACAGAAAGGCATCCAGAGAAAAATGTTCAATGAAAACATTGAGTCCCATTCCCTGGTGCGGTCATGATGTATGGACCAACATCATCACCCGACACAGTTTGAACGTTAAATTAAATGTTCGCTCTTGTAGCACAATCAACCACTTCTTTTCCCACGCAGTAATGTAAATCTATGATTTTATGTGCATGCATGTCTGTGTATGTGATTACATTGTGTGAAATTATTTGACTAATATTAACTAGTTACTTTACTACGGAAGAGGATTAGGGCCACATGTGAGTTCTGAGTTTAAAGTCAGAGTTGACTTTAAACAATTTATTTTACATTTACTTTAATCTCAGAATTCTGACTTTATTCTCAGAATTTAAATAAGGGTTTCACATGTGGCCTGAATTTAAATACATTTTTTACAGGTGGCTCTAATATTCTTCCGTATTTTACAAATGAAAGTTTTAGAAAAAACATATAATAAGCTTTTAAAATACAATACATTGTTAAATACTTTTGACCCCTTACAAAAAAACAGCGTCTAGTTGGGGATTCTTGTTTCAGATGTCTAGGAGATGTAAACTTTTCCACAAAAGAAACATTTCTCCTCTAAGATAATAATATATTAAGAATAAGAATAAGAATAAACTATATAAAAAAATAATAAACTAATCAAGTCTATGGTTAACAGAAGAGGAGTTATACATGAAAACCTAATTAAAATAAACACCACCGCTGCAAAAGTACAACTAAATCGAAAAATTAAATGTGGGCTCTTAAACATCAGATCTTTATCAACGAAAGCTGGATTGGTAAATGATTTAATATCAGATAATAAGATTGATTTATTTTGTCTCACTGAAACCTGGCTGAGACATGAAGAATATGTCAGTCTAAATGAATCTACTCCACCTGGTCATATTAATACTCACATTCCTCGAGGTACTGGCCGAGGAGGTGGAGTTGCGGCCATATTTGACTCAAACCTCTTGATCAATCCTAAGCCTAAACTAAACTATAACTCTTTTAAAAACCTTGTTCTTATGCTCTCAAACCCAACATGGAAAACAATAAAGCCAGTTTTATGTGTTACTGTGTACCCCCCTCCTGGTCCGTATTCTGAATTTCTATCTGAATTCTCAGAATTTTTATCAAATTTAGTCCTTAAAACAGATAAAGTAATTATTGTAGGTGACTTTAATATTCATGTGGATGTTGATAGTGATAGCCTTAATAATGCATTTATCTCAATATTAGATTCAATTGGGTTCAGTCAAAATGTACATGAACCAACTCACTGTTTAAACCACACTCTGGACCTTGTTCTGGGATATGGTGTTGAAATTGAAAGTTTATCAGTGTGTCCACATAATCCTCTTTTATCAGACCATTTTTTAATAACTTTTGAAGTCCTGTTACTGGACTACAAGCCAGTAGGCAAAATATCCTACGCTCGATGTTTATCTGAAAGTGCTGTGACTAAATTTAAGGAAGTGATTCCATCAGCACTTAATTCAATACCAGGACTCAATATCAATATGACAGAGGACTCCAATGCTAACTTTAGTCCCTCCCAAATTAATCATCTTGTTGATAGCGCTGCAGCCTCACTGCGAATAACACTCGACTCTGTCGCTCCTCTAAAGAAGAAGATCATAAAACAGAAAAAGAAAACTCCATGGCTTAATTTACAAATCCGCAAACTAAAACAAAAGTCGAGAAATCTTGAAAGTAAATGGCGTTCCACTAAATTGGAAGAATCTTGTTTAGTCTGGTTAGATCATCTTAAAACGTATAATGCCAGAGCAGCTTATTACTCTTCCTTAATAGAAGAAAATAAGAACAACCCCAGGTTTCTTTTCAGCACTGTAGCCAGGCTGACAGAGAGCCACAGCTCTACAGAGCCTTCTATTCCTATATCTCTCAGTAGTGACGACTTCATGAGCTTCTTTAACGATAAAATTATAATTATTAGAGACAAAATTACTCTCCTCCTGACCTCAATTGGTAATGACTTAACTTCAACTGTTGGAATTTTAAAAACATCTGTAACTCCTGAAATATATCTAGACTGTTTTACTCCAATCAACCTTAACCAACTAACTTCAACAATCTCATCGTCTAAGCCATCAACCTGTCTTTTATACCCGATTCCAACTAAACTGTTTAAAGAAGTTTTACCCTTAATTAACACTTCGTTATTAAATATAATCAACCTGTCTCTATTATCTGGCTATGTACCAAAATCCTTTAAAGTAGCTGTAATAAAACCACTTCTTAAAAAGCCTAGTCTTGATCCAGAGGTTTTAGCCAACTATAGGCCGATATCTAACCTTCCCTTTCTCGCTAAAATCCTTGAGAAAGCAGTCGCAAAACAGTTGTGTGACTTTTTACATAATAATAGTTTATTTGAGGTTTTTCAATCTGGATTTAGAGTTCATCATAGCACAGAGACGGTACTGGTGAAAGTTACCAATGACCTTCTATTGGCATCAGACAAAGGACTTGTCTCTGTTCTTGTCTTGTTAGACCTCAGTGCTGCTTTCGACACTGTTGATCATGACATTCTACTACAGAGACTGGAACATTGTGTTGGCATAAAAGGAACCACATTAAGCTGGTTCAAGTCCTATTTATCTGAGCGATCTCAATTTGTACTTGTTAACGATAAATCCTCCATGACAGCCAAAGTCAGTCTTGGAGTTCCGCAGGGTTCTGTACTTGGACCGATTCTATTCACCTTATATATGCTTCCTTTGGGCAATATTATAAGGAACCACTCTATAAACTTTCATTGTTATGCTGATGATACCCAATTATATCTATCAATTAAACCAGATGAAACCAATCAATTGGCTAAACTTCAAGCATGCCTTAAGGACATAAAAACTTGGATGTCTAGCAACTTTTTGATGTTAAACACAGACAAAACTGAAGTTATTATACTTGGCTCTAAACGCCTCCGAAACGCATTTTCTAATGACATAGAAGCTCTGGATGGCATTAACTTGGCCTCCAGCACCACTGTAAGGAATCTTGGCGTCATCTTTGATCAAGATCTGTCGTTTAACTCCCACATAAAACAAATCTCAAGGACTGCCTTCTTTCATCTACGTAACATTGCAAAAATAAGACACACCCTGTCTCAAAATGATGCAGAAAAACTAGTCCATGCATTTGTTACTTCAAGGCTGGATTACTGCAACTCATTGTTATCAGGTTGTCCCAAAAAGTCGCTTAAAACTCTTCAGTTGATCCAAAATGCAGCGGCACGTGCATTGACTAGAACAAGGAAATGGGATCATATTACTCCTGTATTAGCTGCTCTGCACTGGCTCCCGGTAAAATACAGAATAGAATTCAAAATCCTTCTCCTGACTTACAAATCAATTAATGGTCAGGCTCCAGCATATCTTAAAGATCTCATAGTACCTTATAAACCAACTAGAGCATTACGCTCCCAGACTGCAGGGTTACTTGTGTTTCCTAGAGTCTCTAAGAGTACAATGGGAGCCAGAGCCTTCAGCTATCAAGCTCCTCTCCAGTGGAACCAGCTTCCAGTTTGTGTTCGGGAGGCAGACACACTCTCCACATTTAAGAGCAGGCTAAAGACTTTCCTTTTTGATAAAGGTTATAGTTAGGGCTGGCTCAGGTTTTCCCTGGATCAGCCCCTAGTTATGCTGCTATAGGCTTAGACTGCCGGGGGACACCTCCCTGCTCTCTTCCTTCTCTTCCTCTCTCCTCCCCTCCCTCTCTCTTCTTCTCCCTCTCTATCTGTATGCATTTATGTAAATGTATGTTACTAACTCACCATCCGGGGTATCATCCCTGGAGTTTCTGTCTCTCATGTGGCAGATTGCCACTGATAAAGTTTACGTCAGGATCATGAATCGTGACAGCGCCTGCTGACCTGGTCCTGCTGGACATCGGGAAGCCTTATTGACATTTTCCTGGATTCATCCATACTTTCTATTTCTTTTTTTTCCAACACAACATAATTTCTGTCAAATGTTGTATTTGTACTATGTTGTTTATCCTGTACACACGACATCTATTGCACGTCTGTCCGTCCTGGGAGAGGGATCCCTCCTCAGTTGCTCTCCCTGAGGTTTCTTCCATTTTTCCCCTTTAATTTTGGGGTTTCTTTTTAGGAAGTTTTTCCTTGTGCGATGCGAGGGTCTAAGGACAGAGGATGTCGTAACCTGTACAGTCTGTAAAGCACACTGAGACAAATGTATAATTTGTGATATTGGGCTATACAAATAAATTTGATTTGATTTGATTTGATTTGAATAAAAAAATTCTCATCACATTTCTTAATTGTTTTTTAACTGTTTAGGGCACCAATAAGTACAATTATACAATATTTCTCAAAAGAATAGGGGACATTTTACTGCAGAATAAGAACTTTTATGTTAAGAATGAATTGGCTATATATATATATATATATATATATATATATATATATATATATATATATATATATATATATATAATTGACTTACCTTGATAGTTAAGTGTTGTTATTAATGTAAAATAATAATAATAATAATAATAAAAAGGAATCACTCAAAGTCTGCAGAACAACAAAATGTGGAATAGTGAAAAAGTCTTTCCCTTTTATTGTTGTTTACTCACTAACTCCACCCCCAGGATTTGAAAGGTGGGTCAGATATCCTGAGCAATTATGTTTGATACTTTATTATGCTGTACTTATACTGTTGTATTAGTATGTTTACTAAAGGATCCGAGCACTTCTTCCACCACGGGCCGGTTTTCCCAAAAGTAACATCATATCCTCAACTTTGTGCCTTGAATGTTCCAAAAACTGGAAGGATTTAAGCTGGAATACGAATTGAAATCTGTGCGTGGATTGATTTGTCCCCTTGAGAGTATTTTTGCTCCCTGCGGAGTTCAGAAGTACAGCTCAGCTGTGCAGGTCACTGCTGCTGCTGCTGCTACTGCTGTTCAGTAATCTCACACTGCTGCAGCTGTTAAAACATGTCGAGTTTATTCACCAACTACTCACTGCTGTACAGAGACTAATCACTTTACACTATGTTAAACATATGGTTGGACAGTGTAAATGAACACTTCTGCATATAGGGTGATGTAATACTGGACATGTGTATACAGAGTGTTTCACATATTACTATATCAAGTCAAATTATATTAAATACATGAATTTCTCCCCATAATATCATACTTTGTCATGTCAAATAATTTCTATATAACGTATTAACACTTCATTCTCTTTGCATTATCAACTTTTTCCTCAAAATATCCAGAATTTTAATAGTTGTTAGTTGTTCCCTGTCCGGCCCAAGTGAACCAGTTGGGAGAATGTGCTGATGAAATTTTCTTTGGTCCGATGGTCACATTCAACTCTTTGGTTTGTACAGCACTTTAAAAATCAACAAAATATCAGGTGTGGCTCATCCCCGGCTAATGCCAGCATCCTGCTGGGTTAAGATAATTAACAGCAGAGCTTGTAGTGGTAAGGTTGTGGTGAAGCTTAAAGGGGTAAATGCTATATCTGTATAGAACTTTGGCACACAGGGACAGTGGCTTTGGGAGACATCTCTGAATGGGTTTCAGTTTAAAGCTAAAGTTTAAAAAAAGGTATGAATTTTTCCATAAATTGCATTTTTTTTTTATGTTACAATTGTAAACATTATCAAAATCAAATAATACTTATAACAAAAGGAATCACTTAATGATGATGTGGAATAGTGAAGTCTTTCCCTTTTATTTTATTATATATTTTATTATTATAGTTCCAGTCCTTGATCAGTGGGCTTTCATCTAGTGTTAACAGTGTTCAAGAGAAGAGTCCCCCCTAGTGTGGTATTTATGACCTTGTTAGTGGACATTCTCTCAGAGCTCAGAATTCACAAGTTGTGACGTGTTTGCTGACGTTGCCAGTAATGGCGGAGGACATGGAAGGTTTTTTTGGTGCGTAATAACCTAATATATTGTTATTTTAGTGGTATAGAGTTTTTCAGAGACAAAAGCAAAAAGGACAGGCTGGGCAGGAAAAGTGCTTGCTTACGTATAATAGAGGTGTCAAGTCTTCGCGGAAAATTTCTCAAATATTAATAAAATAAAAACTAAGTTTTACTATGGGGAATTAAAAAATGCATGTGCAAGTTTGTCATATTTGTCTTTGTATACATTTCATATGTTCATATATAAGTTTCAAAACATTTCAACAAAGTGTTATTTAACAAGATGGGTAAATCCAGTCAGACATCAATTAAAAACGAAAAATATATTGTATAATTTCATGCACCTTACATGCATAAGACTGAGAGTACCTATCTCCACAGAAATTAGGCTACTTAAAAAAAGATAATCATTTGTTATATTCAGACTCTGTTTAATTAAGAAACAATGTTTTCAATATTGAGAGTACATTAAGTTACATTATGTTATGAGTTACTGGAAAAGAACTAAAACAAGATTATGTTTTGCTAATGGATATTCTTTTCAACAATGTTTGACTTTTCTTTTTTCCCCCCATTACACCACAATGTAAAATGAATGGTACTTCTCTATATAAAATATGGGGTATTTAACAAATGTTTTTTTGGAACAGTAAATAGCCTGTATGTTCAACACAATGAGGTTCTTCCCAGTAACAAATCCTAACATACTGTTCCAATCCTGTGATTGTACCCCCCACCTGGCCCAGTCAGGCCGGATTAATGCTACAGGATCAGTCAAACAAGATTACCCAACTGTTGGACCAAATGCCTGGACAATAAGCCGACAAGTGCCCTGTGTACTTGAGAATATAGCCTACAAGACAGGTAAGACAAGCAAAGCAGTGACAATAAGTTAGGAAATGATCAGGGCTTGTTGTTGTTGTTTTTTTTGGTTTGTTTTTTAAAGAAGAGAGACAATTAGTTCCCTTCTAGGCTGCACGTTAAATCTTATAACGTGCCCTAATTAACCAGGAGGAGGGAGGCACAATTTAGAGTGGGATCCTCTGAGAAGCGACATGAAACATGCAACTTCCGGCAAGAGCTTTCAAAATAAAATAATTCTTATGTTGTCCTATATAGCCTACTTAATATTAATACAATAAATCAAGTGAGTGGGGTTGCTCTAGGCAGGCTATCTACAGTGAATGTAGTCGATGACTCCGAGTGGTGACGGTAGAATATGATCAAGATATAATAATGGGTTTCTTTGTGTTGCACATTAATTCCTAACATTCCACATGTTTTTTTTTTAATAAGAAATGAAAAATACATTGTTGTGAAAGAGATTTTATTTTCTTTATTTATTAGTGTATTATTATAAATGTGTTTCTTTGTGAATGTAATATTATATGTTAAGATTCGATTGCTGAAATCACCTTTTTTCTAGCCTCTTATAGTTTAGGATTTTTCTCAGTATTTAATGTTCAAAAAGTAGTGACAAGCGGCAGAAATAAAGGGCAAACCCGTTACGAGTTTGAATTTCAAATTGGAAATGTATCAAATTTAAATTGAAGGGAGATTTAGGCTACACGACGTCCGGCGCTTTTCTTGCTGCACTGCTGACCCTGTTCCCCAACATACCGTTACTGTTTACGGTTTAATATTACGTTAGTTAGACTTACCTTGTTTCAAACGTCGTCGACGTGGACTGTTTCGTAAAAACCGTAAACAAAGTCTCTTCGTTCTTTGATGAACTCCTCCTGTTGGACCTGTAGTTGTTCTCCGAGGGAATTCCAGCAGAAGACCGCCGATAAAGTCTGTGAAACTCCCCGGCTTGTGGTTCAAGTCCCGGACACAAATACAAACATTACACCGTGTACCGTTGGTCACTAAAAAAAGACTATTGCCCTCTCCGTCTCCCAGCCTGGCCATTGGTCATCTGAAACCGCTACTGGTGGTTTCATCAATCCCTCCTGTCCACCTCCTCCTCCTTATCCCCCCCTTCATGTCCTCCAGCCTGGCAGCGCATTTAGATGTGTTCGATACCCAACCTCCCCCTCTAGTGCTTCTACTGTGTAGTATAGTATGTCACATTCAAATATTTCGTTTCCTTTAAAAATGTCTTTGATATAGTGTGTTCTTCAACTGTTCCTTAATTTGCAAACCTTCAACTATGCACAAACCATCAGCCATAGACTGAATTTAGATTTCTTATAAATAGTTTTTATTAGAGCTAGTTTAACTGCTTATTCAAAGTAGGCTCAGATTAAGATGATTTAAAGCTCCTTTGTGAACAGTGTATTAAAAAGACAATCCAGGAGTAAATTGGTACAATTGATGTGTTGCTGAGTGTTGCCCTCTGACACTTTTTACATTTTTGGTATTGCCACTGGGAGTCACCAAACTTAATGTTTCCAACACAGAGCACTTAAGGTGCCAGGATTGTTTTTTGGTGAGGGCCACTGAAGTGTAAGTAATGTAGGTTTTACATTTTTTTTTATCCAGGCCTACAAGTCATATTCTCTGCGTATAGCTTAAATGAACATTTATGTGTGTATATGCAAAAGTTGCACTTGAGATTCCCCTGTCTGTATTTTCACTGTGCTGCTGAAGCCTTGCAGTGCACTCATGAGTGTATTTCATATCTAGCTTTATACTGCTTTATCTAGCCAATGAAAATATAGGATCATGTGTGAAATAATGTGTAGTTTCCACTCTATAAAAAGTACTCAACTCCAAGATCAATGAAGTCAATACACCAACTCTCATTGTTCAGTCATGGCTTTTATTTAAAGCGGTTTAAATCGATGTTTCTTTAAAGGTTTTTTTTACAAACGTGACATTGTGCTCATAGTTATGAACCAATAGAGAATTATCACCTAAATATGCGGCTCCCCTCGACTTTATAGAACATTATAGTGAGTTTCAGTTTATTGTTTAGCTGTACTTCTGATCACCAAATCATGAAAACATTTTTTTGCTGAATGCAAAACTTCTTCTTATGCCACTGTTTTATTCTTCAATATAATATTTTTCAGTGCAAATACAATTTTCTGCAATAAAAGCTTTTTTTTGTGAACGATGGGGCTGATTGTGTTATCGTTATGCATCTCAGGTAGGCTTCTAAACATCTCCTCTGCACTGTGTGAGGAAAAATGATGTAACTATTACATCACCACAAACCTGGGAGTATGTATTACAGATGTTTTGTAACATTTGCTGATGAAACTGTGAAACCCTCAGTTGATAAAAACCATTGCTGCTATATGGAATTAATTAAACATCACTCTCTGTATTCAAGACTCACCCCTATATCTATTGTTGCAATCTCTCCTCGCAGCCACAGAGGTGCGCTCTTCACAAGTAAACCCAGCACCTTTACAAATACATGCATTGTAAAAAGCCAATATTTAGGGGAACTTATAATTGTATACTCCGCCCTGGAGCCTTTGTGTCTCGGCATTGAGAGTATGTGTCTTTATTACATGCATACAACACAAACAGGAAACCACAGAGATGTACACCACGTCTGCTTCTCTATTCAACATATCTGTTGTGCAGATACAAGCAAAAAGCAGAAGGTTAGGTCGGCCGCAGACGCACAAGACCTGTCCTTTAATCCCACACTGCTTCACTTCTGTTTCTCTTTCCATCCATGGCTTATGTGTTTTTTAAGGAGCTTTCAGAATTACACAAATAAAATGTACGCATGAAACCAAATTACTGATACAATCGTGATGTAAATAACAACGGGGATTATGACGTGACCCTGTATGCCTACAAGCTCAGTTTCTATTTCTCAGCTCAGCTATGTTGCCTCTCTGCCACAATATAATTTAGTTAATTAGTTTGCTGCTTTTGGGTCATTTAAGTCACGTTGTCCTACAAAATACTTTTTTGAATCTGGCCATTTGGTGGACAAGACATGTTTCTCATAAAACGTAAATGTTTTTTAACAATTCCTCACAGTCACTCATGTGCATACACTTACACTACTGGCAAAATGTTGGGTTATGTGTCATGGACCCTTTAAACATGTAGAAAACAGCCCTGCCAATTGCATTGTAAATGAAGTATAAAGTAGTACACTCAAAAGTACCTCAACATTGCAAAGTACAGTAAGCTTATGGGTGAATGTACGTAGTTATTTTTCCATGACAGGCGTTTTCCCAGACAGCTTAATGTTGATGTCCAAAACAAACAAAAACTGCTGACACTGACATTCATCGCTGCAGAATGATTCCGTTTCTGTTTGCATCGGAGGTCAGTGTGAAGACAGCGCTTCTCTCCACCCAGGGTAGTATTGACTTAGGAGGAGGCTCTGCCTTAAAGGAATACTTAACTCCCCAAACTATCATTTGTATATCAATTACTCACACACTTCCACACAAACAGTCTCACGCTTGCACAGGCATGCTTCTTGTCTGTGCAAGTACTGTTTATGTGGAAGTGTATTTAATAGTAAGGTTTTAGCAAAAATGCATGTGTTTGGTAAGTAGGGATCATAGGACTGGATAAAAGATAAAAAGAGACTTGGCTTATACTGCACGAGTTGTGTGAGAGTGAAGAGTTATTGATATGCAAATGATCATTTTGTGGGTGAAGTATTTTAATGGCTAAAGTCAGTGCAGTCTTGTGCAGTTAGTGCCATAGACCGGAGAGAAACATGACTGGCTGCAGCCTTGATCAACAGTGGTATGTATTTGTGGATATTAATCTGTATATGCCAACCCTGCAATTGCCTGTAAGTCTGCAAACAGCTTGACTTCTGTCCTGGTAATTGTGCTATTAAAGGTTTATGAAATGTAATTTTCTAGTTTTGTGAATTTTAAGAAACATATGTTTTAAGCTTTAAGCGGAAATGTATTTGTAGATTGCGGGAGGCAGGATGTGTGGCTTTGTGAAATGACTTGGCTAATTGTAATTTCACTGCATGTGAATTATTAGATATCCTGCTCGTATAATTGTCTTTGTACTACTGCACAAAGCTCAATGTAACTCACTATGGGGTGCTCACTTACTCGGAGAGACGCCATGCATGCATGCATTAAAGATCTGTCAGAGAATGAATAGAGAAATATTGTGTTTATGCAATTTGTTGCCTCACTCATCACTCTTTAGACAGCAACTGATTTTAAGTTGCATGTGACATGCAAAAAAAGTTTTAACTTGTGTTTTGTTTCAGCTGGCAAAGTAAGGGACGTAGAAAAGCAGAAGTCCTGCACTGAGGAAGCATCGCACTTTGTGTGATCACAAGTCGATGAAGAGGATTTTCAATATCTATGATATCAGATTAAAGATCAAATTGCATTTATCTAAATGACCAGATACCACTGGGGAGAAGTGAGGACTTTTTCATTTAAAATGTATTTTATGAAGTTATTGGTCATTTGGGTGAAGAGGCCCTTTTAAATGAATTTGAAGGGGGAAAGTGTGTCTCCATTGGGCACTGTGAAGTCCGAAAACACAATAATACTACTGCTAAAGCTAAGATCCCTTTAATAAACTATATTTAGACATTTAAACGATATGAACTTCTGAATCTGTGTGAGACAGCTTACCTGTAGCTGTGCAGAAAAGCATTTAGGCTAATATCACAGACTGTGTTGTTTTATTATTTGATTCATACAGTGTATGTATAATAAATGCTGATAGTCCAACATGTCATATTAATCAGGCTGTGTCATTTCCCACCTCTCTGATCCAAACAGGCAAAGTTTCTCAACCTCAGCGTGAAGACCACGTAAGGATACGGATATGTTTGTCACAGTTCACATTACGGTGCCCTTTGCACACAAAGCAAATTTGAGGTCTGAAATAGTTTAAGGACAGAGCGTATTCTTTAATAATATGTTTATAGGGACAGGCAAGTATAGAATCCTCTAATATATCGAATACTGCTTGATATTTTAGCATTTATTGGCTAAGCAACATTTTGAAAAATGCATATATATTGCAATAAAAGATAATAGTTTAATTGTACTCAACACAAACAATATTAATACTCTATAGTATATAGTCATAGGGTTTGTAAATCAATGTTTTGGCTTGTGGACACTCCAGAGGGAAGCTCTATTTGTTTGGTGGCAAAACAAATTCACCTCAGTCACCTGAGGTGAAATATGGAATGTTTTGTTGAAAGTCAGCTTTGAAGGTGTTTGATGGCAGCGTCTGCTGAGTTCTTCATCAGTCCTTTAGCTGTTAGGCATTCTGCTCCTGTTCACATCAGAACTTTGACTATTCAAAGGAAACAGCATCCGAACGGCACTTACTTCTATGTTCCTCCTGAAGGTGTCCGTGGTGAAATAGTACGCAATTGGATCTAGTACTGTGTTGAGACATGCCAGCATCAGGCTGTAGCGGTATGCAACCTGCATGGGGCAAGATATATCTTCTCTGTGAAGAGAGAGGAGAGCCAGGATGACATGGTAAGGGAGGAAGCTGAGTAGGAAAATAAGGATGCTGGTGGCAATCATCCTCTGGATCTTTCCGCTGTCCACCAGGTTGGTCTGGGCCACAGAGCTTCGTCGGACAGCGTGGATCAAAAACAAGGAGCAGATCAGCATGATTACTAGCGGGATCCCAAACCCCACAAACAGAGTGGGTAAAACCACCGCAGGGTTTGTGGCATAGACTGGCAGACTATCAAAACAATCTTTATGGAAAACTTCTTTGCGCTTGGAAAGGTAGATGGGCAGGCTGGCACCAAAGGTGAGTATCCATATCCCGAAACAAACCAGCGGCGCTTTCTTTCTCCCTTCCTGGACAAAATGTGACATAGGGAAGGTGACAGCCATGCAACGGTCAAAGCACATGCAAGTAAGGAGAAAAATGCTTCCATACATGTTAGCCTTTAGGACCAAACCAAGGACCTCACACATCCACTGAGAAAGGTCAAGAACTCCCAGATAGTAGCAGATCCTCATGGGCAGCGTGAGGATGAGCAGTACATCTGCTATGGACAGGTTAGTCATGTAGACAATGGTTTGTGATCTGGATTTGGTGTGACTGAAGAAAAAGACCAGTGCTAGAAGATTAAAAATGAGACCCACAATGGAGATGAAGGAGTATATGCAAGCACGGAAAATGTCGTTGTGTCCTGCACTGTCGTTGTGGCAGACATTGGAGCTGTTGTTGGACATAATGACCTAAGATACAGAAGAGGAAGAAGAGTGGTTATAAAGAGTATTACATCCTCTCTGAGCAGCAAAGACACATTAGTTACAAAAACAGCAAACAGAAATAAAGAAATGTACACACTCGAGTCCAGCCATGACTTAAGGAGCTACAGCTGTGTGTTCATGACTGTTAATAGCAGGTATACAGTAATCTAACCCATATACATATCACTTTGGCTGTGTGTGTTTATGCATATGACACACATTTTGGCAAGCTTTTTATTTCCACAAAGGTTTAACCTCAGCTCCTATAGATATTAAGTATATAATAAACTGTGTAGCCAAAATACAGACACCCAATGAAACCCTTTTAGGTTTTATAAAACATATATGGTAGGTACAAATTCAAAAAGTGAGAATGCATTCCAAGCTTTTTGTTTCTATTTATTTTGCAAATGTTTCTGATTATTGATTTCTATGATTCTCACACAAAACATACATTACACAACTACGCATGCTTCTTTCCTGTCAGACAATCGTTGATGTTGTCTGACAGGTAGTATCAGACTGAATCTTGAATGACACATACACAGTAATATATCGAGAGCACACTACGGTTTCTGTAGAAATGAGTGGGCGGTGTGACTTTACCTGTCGGATGATCAAAAGAGGTGAAGACCAAGAGGCAGAGGAAGGGGAGTGTGTGTTACCCCAGCATACTGACACACTGCTATCCCTGTCACACTCTAGGTGTGTGAGATTCAGCACAGGAAGTTGACTAATCTCTCTCGCTCTCTCTCGCTCTTTGTCGTCTTTGTCGTTGTCTTCATGTAGGCCTCTACTACTTTCTGTAGACCTGTTTAGGAGAGACATTTTACATTCCAGCTTCGGATATATTTCTACACATCCACATTTTGTGCATATTTTGTATCTATTGCGTAGATTATTCCCGCCTTTTAAAATTTTCGTACTGATTTAATTTACGAAACCAGGATCTCAAGACCAAAACCAAAAACAGTGTCCACATCACTGGGGGGGAATGACACTGAGGCCTATATTTCAAACACCATGTATGCACTCTGTATGTACTGTGAAAAACACACCCTGTGTTAATAAACATGGGGGAGTGACCAACATGACACATCTTCTGTCTTTTCACAATGGGGGGAATTGCAATGAACACCATTTATGGAAGTAAGGGAAATAAGTGATCAAATCTATAAATATATATTGTTCTGGTTCTTCATAAGGATGTTATTTTTTTATTGTTTAATTAATACTTATCCATATTATATTACGACTTTAGAGCTTACATTACCTGGTGCTAAGGGAACATTTAAATATATAAATGTGAAAAATACTGACTTACTGTCTGATTCGATCAATAATATCTTGTTAAAGGTTCAATGTGTAAGATATGACAGAATTTAAACTTAAAACAATTAAATCAAATTATCAATATACACAATATAAAGAATTCATTATATTACAATAAAAATGCTGAACTACTGCAACTAAAATATAAACACTAGAGATTGTATGGACCCAGTTTAGAGATGAAATACTGCCCCCTATTTCTCTGGAGTAGGTGGCTCGGAATTACACATTGAACCTTTAAAGAGGGCCCTCTAACGGCTAATAAAATAACGTAATTTACAATGACCGAAAATGTAAATGTTATTGTAATGCAATGCCACAGATCGACAGCAAGTTAACAAACAAAAAAGGCAATTTTATATTATAATCTAATGGTGTATATGGTTCTTAAACTAAATAATGGATAACGGTTGGTTGTAGACCTCGTGGCGCAACGGTAGCGCGTCTGACTCCAGATCAGAAGGTTGCGTGTTCAAATCACGTCGGGGTCATATCTTTTTAATGGCATTATATATATAATATATAATATATTATGCAATAATGAGTTTCTTATCCCCGGGTTCATTTCTGAAATTATAATAAAATAGTAGATCTACAAGTTTAACATTAGAATTTAATTTATACAAAAGTAGGTATAGCCATAGTAAAACAATTTGTATATGAGTATCAAAAATATGTCAAATCTTTTTATTTTAGGAAATTGAGAGCATAAAAATGAGAAAGATGAGTTATAATTACCTTTAACGTGTCTATGTTATGTGTTATTCGTTTGATTTTCTTGCTATATGCTGTATATGCTAGATATAGTTTGTTATATTACATTTTTTATATTTATTTATCTTTGTCTGCATATGTCCAAGTCCCATCTGTATTGAACATTTTCTTTTTTCTTTTCCAAGTTGCGTATATATAACTGATAACACAATGACAGAATCAAATAAAATCATACATAATATATTACAGGTTTGTTTTAATATTTTAATGTTGTATGTAGAGGCAGAGTAAATGTTACCTTTGTCATCTACTGTTAACAGTTTAATCTTTAATAATGGTAAATATTTTATAAAATGGTCTTCAAAGTAACCAGTTTTTATTTTTTATCTCTTGATGTGGGTGTTTATTTCTCCCTAAAATGATAGTTAACTGTATTCTAGATTCAGTTAATCCAGGTTTAGCCTCTCCTTTAGTATCTCCTCTTTTAGCTTATGTTCAGAGCTTTATTACAAAATATTTTAAACATACAATTTTACAGATACAAATATAGCACACATCAGTTTTTTCCAATTCGTGTAATTTGAGAACAATAAAATTGATAAGGAAATAACATTCTTCTATAATCCCAGTCATTCCTCTTGAAGGATTGATATAGCGATGATGATTTGGACAGATGGGTAAACTGTGTTAATATCGACTCTCAGCCCCTATCTCATCCCCCCAAGGTGCAGCAGGTTATGATCATGGTGATGCTAAAGATGATGATGATCACTGTCAGACATTCTTCAAGAGGTCATGGTGCGTTGTCGTTGAGCTTACTACTGAGAGAAGGCAGAAACACAGGGGTTAGTTTACACACCTGGACCACAAACAAAAACCTTAGATGTTCAGTTAGAAGCTAAAAGTAAACTACTGTTTGTAGTGTGCTGGCCAATATCATTACACCTGAAAGAGGAATGGTGGGTTTTTTTGATGATGTGTTTGTGTTAAATTGTGTTTTGTGGTTTTCGGAAAGTCTAACCTTTGAAGAGAACATTTATTGTACGCGAGTCATAACCAGAAGAATAGGCGTAAATGTGTAATTTTACAAAAAACTACTTTAAACAAGTTATTGACACACTTACTAGTCTAGTCAAGCTAACATAGCTATGATGCGTGGAAGGGGGAATGTGTCCGAAAGTCCATCAGACTGACCATTTTTGTAATAGCCTACTATAACAAAAATAAATAAACAAGAAGAAACGTGTTTCCCTTTAGCTACACATTCTAGTTAGTGTCTAGCATGCTGAACCCTTAAGTCTGCTATGGTCTCACCTCTTTGCCGCTGCAGGTTCCACAGATACATCCAAATAGTCCGTTGACCATCTGGAAGAGGCAGAGGATGAGCTCAAAGCACGCTGCCACCAGTAGAGTGGAGAACAGTCCAACATTGAATTCAACCACATTCTCTGGAAGTTTACACCAGTCCCACATCTCCTTGTCAGCCAGGTAGCTCCCGTTACTGGAAAGGATGAAAGTGTGTAGTGTAGTCAAACATAAACAGAAGAAGGTGATATAATATAATAATAATAATAATAATAATAATAATAATAATAATAATAATAATAATAATAATAATAATAATAATAATAATAATAATAATAATAATAATAATAATAATAATGCTTGTACCTGTTAGCGAAGGGCATCCCCCATCTTGGAAAGATGTTGTCTTTGTTGCTCCAGAAGCATGTTGGTCCATTAGCAAGGCCCAGGGAAGCAACACTCAGACTGTACATGGCCCCCACCACACCAAGTGCTGCGAAACCAATGGACAGGAACATCTGCATGGAGCACACACAGTGGAGTCAGTAAGGAACAAACTGCAAAACTTTGTGGAGATAATGAAAAAATAAATGTTTTTTGTTTGTAGTGTGTCTGCAAGTGTGTTTTTTTAAATTTATTAAGAGTCTTTTGTGACGTGTTTTTAATTAATGAGTCACGTATGTGTGCAAAAATGTGTAATCGATTAATAGATATAAAACATAATTTTAAAATAAGATGAAATGTGTATATTCATTTTTGTTTGGGACTTTTGGGAATTTAAAATATTAAAACGTTTTTCTTTCTTTCCTTTTAAGTATATACATTTAATGAAAACTATTAGTATATTAATAATTTGGATAAGTTTTGGTATGGTTTGTCACTATTTCAAGAGTAATGACTATATATATATTTTTTTTTTTCTTCTTATGTGTATTATGTAGTTGTATAAGTTGAAAACCACAAAAAACTAAAAGATTGCCAAATACATATAGGAGCCTCTGGTTTCTATTTATTTCCTTAGTGGGAAAATCAAATTGCAGGGACTTGCTTGAGTCAGGTAATCCATCATAATTACCATCATAATTTATTCCTTTGACCCTAATAAACGCAGATATGATATGTGTCTGGGGCAGAGGGGAGAAGCAGCGTTTTTCGATACAAACACTAGGGGTCCTCAGAGTCAGACTAGTCAGGTGTTTAAAATCTATGCATCTTTGTGTCTGAAAATGTATTCTGAAAAGTTAAAGAATACAGCTTTTTCAAGAGAACAATGTTATAGTTCAAATAGAAAGGTTTGTTTTAGAGAACACAGTATTTCAGCTACAACTGGAAGAGAATACATCAATGTAGACAAACAGACAATGACAATCGGCAACATTTCAGTCAGACAGCGTCCACATACTGTACACTTACCCCACAGCGGTTGGCACAGCAGTTCGTAGCACTGGTCAGATGAATGTGGATGGCAGGAATGAGGACCTGACCGCAGAAACGGAGGAAGGAAGAAAAAAATTGAGCGATATGACATATTTAATGTAGAGAGAGAAACAGAAACAGGGTCAAACTAACATTATTACGGAAAGAAGACCATGAAGCCCAATAGAAAACGTCCTAAAAGGAAAGCGATGTGTTCTAAGTAAAGTTAAAGTTAAAACACAGATGCACTGGACTGGATTGGACTGGAGTGCAGTGCAGTGAACTGGATTGACTTTAAAAGAGACACTCCAGCAATTTCTATAAACTTGGGTCTCCAGCCAGAGATAGATTAAAAATTGCAGGGCAAAATCAGCGCTGCAGAGGCCGAGATATCCTGACTTTTAGTCCCTAGTATGGGTTTCATTCTTGACAAACTGTGGATCCTACAATTCCCATAATGCAACACATCTTTTACACTTCATGTCACAGTCATGGATGTAAAACAACTGGATTTGACGCTGCTGCTAAATCTTGCTTACAATTGTTGTATTGCAGCAAATAATCCCCCTGCGGCCCAAAATGTATTTTCCACAGAGACCACCATTGTAAAAGAGACGTGAGTAAAACTGTCGACAGGACACCTTAAACAGCTAACAATGTTATCGATGATGTTGAGGTATCCATGGAGGTTTTATCTTCATCTAAAAATGTTCCCGTTAAAGTAGTTTTAGATGCCTAAACTTGACCAAACCTTAACCATAGAAAACAATAGTATGATTTCATCTCTGTGATGGTCATATGGAGCTTTTTGGAATCCTTGACATTAATCACGATGAATCTACTCACCAGGATTCCTCCTCCTACCAAGCCTGACATATATTTGACCTCCGCCGTGATACGTTCCGCTCCTTCCTTGTCTTCGCTTGCATACTTTGTTTCAAAGTCAGGGAAGAAGAGCAGGATGTTGCAGAGGATGGACACTGCAGCCAGGACGTAGAGCGGGATGGCAATGAATTTAGAGCAGGCTCCTGTACACATGATGTCTGCAGATCGAGGTCGTTGAAAAAGGTAAAAATGTCTAAAATTCCAACTGCTCCTCCAACCAGAATTCTCTGCTCGTTTCCTCTGACACACTTGGAGAAACGAGATGAATGTTAGTTATCACACGACAACAAGTGCAGCTTCTTGCTTCAAATGTCACAGAAAGGAACTAGAAGAGGTGTTTGAATATATATTTGAGGTTAGGTATGGTGGATTGTATAAAGGCGGAGTTATAGGAGATAATTCTAATTATTACCCCCTTTATGACCCAGACTTTATGCTGTGGGTGTGTGTTTTAGTGTGCATGTTTCCATGAGAGCCATGAAAGCTAGGTGTGTGGTCTACAGTATACCCCTTATTTTGTCAACAGAGAATAGAAAATAACAGAATGCATTATTCATTATCATTATTCTAATGACTTTTTCTAGGGATAGACGGGCGAAAGAATCGATTCATGTAAGATTCTGAGATTCTCATCTTCTAAGATTTTGAATCAATTCACAACTTCCAAAAGTCGGTTATTACATTTTTTGCAAAAGAACCTAGATATTGCTGCTGGTGGACAGTGATCCTACACACCAAGTCAAAGTTGTGTCAAGCATGATTGCGTGATGTGTAGAAAAATCATACAAAATACCAGTTTTACAATATTATTTTGTTAATTAATAAATTCTTATTGGCAAGTTTCTGAGTAATAAAAATGCAGCTACCCTAAGCCAACCAATTTTATTTATGTAACAGGCATATTTTTTTACATAACTTGAACTTGTTATTTACGAAGACACTGAGAATTGAAAAATACTAAAGCACTAAAAACCTTTCTTAAAAGAAAAAGTATTTGTACAAGTTTAGCGATAATAAATGTTTCTGGATTATGATTACTGCTGCATTAATGAATATGTTGCATTTTACTGCTGTAGATGTTTAAGGTTGATCTAATTTGAACTCCTTTTGATACTGTTGGGTAGTTACATTTTTCATATTCTGTGGAATCATCATTTGTTTGTAGCTTTGTCGCTGTCCTGTGAGAACCACGTATCTAGTTTATAAAAGGTTTAATGTCATACAGTAATCCATCCCTCCATCGTCTACCACTTATCCGGGGTCGGGTCGCGGGGGCAGCAGCTCCAGTAAGGAACCCCAATCTTCCCTTTTCCGGGCCACATCCTCCAGCTCCGACTGGGGGATCCCGAGGCGTTCCCAGGCCAGTGAGGAGATATAATCTCTCCACCGAGTCCTGGGTCTTCCCCGCGGTCTCCTCCCAGCTGGACGTGCCTGGAACACCTCCATAGGGAGGCGGCCAGGTGGCATCCTTACTAGATGCCTGAACCACCTCAACTGGCTCCTTTCAACGTAAAGGAACAGCGGCTCTACTCCGAGTCTCTCACGGATGATCTCGTGATCTCGTTCTTTCGGTCATGACCCAGACTTCATGACCATAGGTGAGGGTAGGAACGAAGATCGAGTTGGTCAGAGATCAGAGGTTCGACTATCAGCCGAACCCTCCTTTCCAGCACCTTGGAGTAGACTTTACCAGGGAGGCTGAGAAGTGTGATACCCCTGTAGTTGGCACACACTCTCTGGTCCCCCTTTTTAAATAGGGGAACCACCACCCCGGTCTGCCACCCCCTAGGCACTGTCCCAGACTTCCACGCAATGTCGACGAGGCGTGTCAACCAAGACAGCCCCTCCACACGCAAAGCCTTCAGCATTTCTGGACAGATCTCGTCAACCCCTGCGGCTTTGCCACTGTGGAGTTGTTTGACTACCTCAGTGACTTCCATCAGGGAAATTGACGATGATCCCCCATCAGCTTCCAGCTCTGCCTCTACCATAGAGGGCGTGTTAGTCGGATTCAGGAGTTCCTCAAAGTGCTCCTTCCACCGGCCGATAACTTTCTCAGTCGAAGTCAGCAGGGTCCCACCCTTGCTGTACACAGCTTGTATGGTTCACCGCTTCCCCCTCCTGAGGTTCCGGACGGTTTTCCAGAAGCACCTTGGTGTCGACCGAAAATCCTTCTCCATAGCTTCTCCGAACTTCTCCCACACCCGCTGCTTTGCCTCTGACACGGCAGGCTGCCGCCCTTCGAGTCCGTCGGTACCCTGCAACTGTTTCCAGAGTCCTCCTGGATAACATAACCCGGAAGGACTCCTTCTTCAGTCGAACGGCTTCCCTGACCACTGGGGTCCACCACGGTGTTAGAGGGTTATCGCCCCTTGAGACCACAGCTCATCACCGCAGCTTCAGCAATAGAGGTTTTGAACATCGCCCACTCAGGTTCAATGCCCCCAACCTCCACAAGGATGTCTGAAATTCAGACATCCCCATACAGTAATGTTAAGTGTTATTCTGGTGTCGCTGATAAACTGTTGATCTTTCGGATTTCACAGGAAGCTCTGATTATTCTGCTGCTGTTGTGACGTTCATTCGTTTTACTGTCAAGTCACTTTTACTAAACACACAAACAAATCAGCAAACACTGAGCTATTGTCCTGCAGAGCCTTATTGCCAGGAAACAATGGAACCATTTGATAAGATAACATCTGGACAAGAAAATGTGGTTAGAGTTTATTAAAGTTGAGCTAAAATCCGCAGATAAAACACATTCATATTCCCCGGGCTCCTCTAAATGCTAGATGCAGTACATCAGCATCCTCTGTACTACGTGTGCAGTTTCAACGCATATTATATATTTATTTTACTTAAGTATGAGTACTAAAATCACCGTGTTAAAATCCTGCATTGAAAATATTATTTAAGTAAAAGTTTGTAAGTATAATCAGGAAAATGTACTTAAAGTATTAAAAGTAGACTGTTAGACTATTATATATTATATCATTAGAATATTTTTACTCATGCGTTAATGTAAAAAACGGATTTTGGTTGAGATGGAGCTCATTTTTAACTAGTAATTAATGATTATTTTCATAATGGATTAATCTGCTGACTATTTTCTCCATTTATCGATTGATTGTTTCGTTTGTGAGAAAATAGTGAGAAATGTCACAAATATTGATTCCTCCAACCAACAGTCCAAACCTCAACATTATGATTAATAGGCCTACATTACAATTATTAACATTATTAAAAGGAAAAGCAGCAAATCTTCACATTTGTATGAATTCATCATAACACAATTATTCATTTTGAGATGCAAATGATGTTATTCCTTTTTTGAAAAGAGTAACTTTTCCTTTGTCTTGTGGACATTTCATGCCTTTATTAGACGGTGGAGAGGTGACGAGGGAGAGAGATTCAGCAAAAGTCCCATTATGGGTGTTATATATACAGAATATACAGTTAGATCCATAAATATTTGGACATTGACACAATGTTCATCATGTTGGCTCTATACACCACCACAATGCACTTAAAGCACATATTGATTGTTTAATTTCAAGTCCATTGTGGTCGTGTACAGAGCCAAAATGATGAACATTGTGTCAATATCTAAATATTTATGGACCTAACTGTATGCTGTCATCCCAGATCCTGATCCAGCTTCTTTTTAACAGAGTACAGTAGATCAATAATGTCCCTTTAACCTTAACATCAAGTATCTTTTATCAGAACACTGATAATAAAGACCATTCTGTTTGTAGAGGCACAAGTGTGTGTGTGTGTGTGTGTGTGTGTGTGTGTGTGTGTGTGTGTGTGTGTGTGTGTGTGTGTGTGTGTGTGTGTGTCTTTATGATAGGATTACCATATCAATGAATTATGGCACCATGCAAATGTGTAGGGAGGGTGGAAATGGACTATCACCTCACATGTACTCTCTCTCTCTCTCTCTCTCTCTCTCTCTCTCTCTCTCACACACACACACACTCACACACACGCACACAATCTGTCTCCATTCTAAGCATCACCAGGTTTCAGTGGGTCGGGGTTTCCGTTACTGCCTGGGCGTATTTCTGTAGAGTTGAAGCTTGACCTGAATTTAGAATCCAGTGTGGTATCATGGATAATGATTAGCATGATGCTAAGCATTGATAAGTAGAGTCACTGTAACTCTGAGCACTGTGCTATATTTCGTCACGTTTTCAGTCCTTCATTTGATCACATATCCCCCGTCCAACCGAAGCCGTGGTGACATCACCTTAGACTTTGAGAAACGTGGATGCAATGTTCACTATTTTCAGGCGATTCATCGAGAAAATAATCAGCAGATTAATTGATGAGGAAAATAATCGGACATACCAGACATTTAACATATCACCCCCCCATATATATACAACCACCGGTCATCATGTAACAGTTGTTGTGGAATTTTTCCTGCTTTACTCTGGAGAGATGTATATAAAATCAAATACATGGTGATAGAGACAGAGTTGTCTTTGTGCATTTATTTGTGGCCACAAATGGCACCAGTTTCACAGAATACAGCGTAGTCTATGGAAGGGCACACATTGGAAGAAGACACATAGACATTTTATACAATTTGGTTTGGAGACGAGGTGATGAAAAAAAACACAGGGGGGCCGAGCCAAACTGCCCTTTGATGCTTGTAAGGTAATAGTTATGTAAACAGAATATTGGGTGATACACTCACTATTCTGTCTCAGTATGTTAATCAGTTTGATCAGGATGTGGCTGTGTCCTGTCTTTTGTTAGTTCAGTCTAATCAGGATGCGTCTGTCTTGTATTAACATGAAATGGCAGTTGGCCCTGGTTTGATTTGACCGGCACTCCTATGTTAGCATCAAATGGCAGTTGGCTTGTTTAACATAGGAAACTTATAAAATTAAAACAGTAGACATTTAAATTGCTATTACACCATCTCCATCAAACCCCACTGATGAAGACCATGACATGCAGTGAAAAGTTAAATCAAGATTATTCTGTCATTCGACTATTTCCAAGGTCATGAATGAACTTTTTCAACACAATAAAAGAGTAAATGAATTAATAATCAACAGACTCCTGATTTTAATGAGTTGTTAGCTATTAACTTATTGAAGGTCTAATGGTAATAATTGAACAATGGATGAAGATTATTTTTCTTGTTTTACTCCATGAACACTACATCCCATCTTTTACTAACTCCATAAAGTTCATAAGTCATATAGAATTCATGCAACAGGTAGGAACAGCTAAGCCTCTTCCTGTCGTATCTTCTACATTTATCTCTATGAAAGTTCCCTTTGCAGAAGTTCAGTGTTTCCCCAAATGACAGCCAACAATAGATTATATAACGTGTGTGACGTTTGAAGTATATGAGGTTTTATTGGTGTTCATTTCTGAGGTCATTACAGCTTTATGGTGATGTTATATAAATATCTGCTTCTTTGTGCCTGGCACTACCACTATGATGGTATTCTGACACACACTTGGCATACATCATCAAACACACTCAGTTGATAAAGCAGTGTGTTGTCATAAAGTGCACGGAAGAGGGAAAACAGGAGAACCCTTGTAAAGATAATTTAAAGGGAGATTCCTCTCTTCCAATGGCTGAGTTGTAGGTGGGGAGATAAAAAAAACTGCAACAAGTATTGGAAATAGGACTGAAAAATGTCCACTGATTTATTAAGAGCCATATAATAAGGTCAATAAATTAAAGCTTAACAAATAAGTAATAAAATAAGTGTGTGCAGTAAGCCTGAGAGTTGAGGATGGGGGGTATCGTGTGGAAGGGGGCTCCGTGTAAACTTATTATTCCTTTAAATATTATTTTACATTTATTTTTTATCATTATTTGTATTAATATTATTTCTTGTAGCTACTTTTTATTCTGTCTATTTTTTATTAAGATATCACACCCATTACTTTATTTAATTTATTAATGACTAACACTTCATGCATGTAAGAAAGTATGAATGTTGGGTGAAATGTATGTGAAAAATCGCAAACAAAATGGATTATTGAGATAAGTAAAAGTGTTACATTTTTGCCTGTTCAGCTGTTTCAAATACACTGAATAGATGTTGAGTATTACTGTAGCACACACTGTTTGTATCTAAACATACTGGTATTCCCATCATTTGGGTCATAGATTTGGACATTGGACATAGACATTGGATTGATTGTTGACGTAGATGGAAAGTGTAGCGTGAGAGATATCACTCCTCAAACCACTGATCAGCAGTTCTGTGTGTGCGAGCAGAATAGTCTTTTAACATTGTAATGGCAGCATATGTGTGTAAGTAGTATGCAAGTAAGATTAGATTACATTCAATTTATAGCTACTTATCCATTCATAATTTAATAAAAGGGGAATGTTGTGAAAGCAATTGACAACTATTTTAACTTTTAACAGAAATTGAAAAAATAATAATGTCTGGAAGTGTTGGTGTTGTTTCACTATAAATCATCTTTGAAGAAAAAAAATGAATTTAAGCTCAACAGAGCTCGAGGTCAGCAGCTCCCAATGAAGAATGTTGCTTTCTAAAGTTAATAATTATGGACTTATCTGTTGGTTAGTGTTATCTGTGTTATCTGATGATATGACTTATTCTAGGTATTACAACCCCTGACTAACTAACAAACAGGCAGACACCCCACATTTATGGCGTGTTGGTTGCCGAGGTTACTAGCAGCACATAGACACTTCAGATCTTGGCCCTAAACGCCTCCAAAACGCATTTTCTAATGACATAGAAGCTCTGGATGGCATTAACTTGGCCTCCAGCACCACTGTAAGGAATCTTGGCGTCATCTTTGATCAAGATCTGTCGTTTAACTCTCACATAAAACAAATCTCAAGGACTGCCTTCTTTCATCTACGTAACTGCAAAAATAAGACACATCCTGTCTCAAAATGATGCAGAAAAACTAGTCCATGCATTTGTTACTTCAAGGCTGGATTACTGCAACTCATTGTTATCAGGTTGTCCCAAAAAGTCGCTTAAGACTTTTCAGTTGATCCAAAATGCAGCGGCACGTGCATTGACAAGAACAAGGAAACGGGATCATATTACTCCTGTATTAGCTGCTCTGCACTGGCTCCCGGTAAAATACAGAATAGAATTCAAAATCCTTCTCCTGACTTACAAAGCAATTAATGGTCAGGCTCCAGCATATCTTAAAGATCTCATAGTACCTTATAAACCAACTAGAGCATTGCGCTCCCAGACTGCAGGGTTACTTGTAGTTCCTAGAGTCTCTAAGAGTACAATGGGAGCCAGAGCCTTCAGCTATCAAGCTCCTCTCCAGTGGAACCAGCTTCCAGTTTGTGTTCGTGAGGCAGACACACTCTCCACATTTAAGAGTAGGCTAAAGACTTTCCTTTTTGATAAAGCTTATAGTTAGGGCTGGCTCAGGTTTGCCCTGGATCAGCCCCTAGTTATGCTGCTATAGGCTTAGACTGCCGCGGGACACCTCCCTGCTCCCCTCCCCCTCTTCTTCTCCCTCTCTATCTGTATGCATTTATGTAAATGTATGTATGTAACTCATCATCCGGGGTATCATCCCCGGAGTGTCTGTCTCTGACAAAGTTTACGTCAGGATCATGAATCGTGACAGCGCCTCCTGCCCTGGTCCTGCTGGACACCGGGAAGCCTTTTTGACATTTTCCTGGATTCATCCATACTTTCTCTTTTTTTCAACACAACATAATTTCTGTCAAATGTTGTATTTGTACTATGTTGTTTATCCTCTACATACGACATCTATTGCACGTCTGTCCGTCCTGGGAGAGGGATCCCTCCTCAGTTGCTCTCCCTGAGGTTTCTTCCATTTTCCCCCCTTTGATTATGGGGTTTCTTTTAGGAAGTTTTTCCTTGTGCGATGCGAGGGTCTAAGGACAGAGGGTGTCGTAACCTGTACAGTCTGTAAAGCACACTGAGACAAATGTATAATTTGTGATATTGGGCTATACAAATAAATTTGATTTGATTTGATTTGATTTGAGATCTGACCAATCAGAAACTGCCAGTTTGAGACTGGTTGTCACGACTGATCCCTGTTTTTTTTTTACATTGATTTCGTACCTTTCAGGTAGTTCAGTAAACAATCAAAATCAACTTTAGATACAGGAAGTACTTAACTAACTTAACCAGTGAACATCTAATCAGCTGCTCCCACAGAAAGTAGCTACGCCCTTTTTGGACATAAAAGTCACAACTTTAAAAAAAGAAAATACCCCCTGGTTTACAATTATTTTTTAAAACATTACCAAAATTAACAAACCTAGTATTAACAGTAACTTGGATTCAGTTGTTGTCGAGTGTTAGTCCATAAATTAAAATACCTTGCAATTAATTTGGGATGAAAGACAATTCATTCTTGTGTTCTAAATTTTGGAGGAGAGGGGGAGGTGAGTCTTTTGTTTAAATGTGGATCAAAGATTTTGTCTTCATTGTTGTCTGATGCTGTATAATATTTATTTGGCATTATCACTTGTATTTGATAGATGACTGTAGAACAGGGAAAAAGAGAGAGGTGTGTGACATTTAACAAAGGTCCCAAAGTTGGAATGGAGCCGGGGACATAGTGGATATATGGGATGCACTGTAACCACTCAGCTACCAAGGCGAGCCATTAAATATATTTATAGTAAAATATATTTAATTTTAATGTAGAAAACAAACTTTTCATTAATATCTGAGAGTATATCTGTAGTTTAGACGATAAGAAATATGAAGAAATACAGTTTTTTGTGCACCCTCCTTCCCACTCATACAGTATGTATCGATATGAATCACAGTTATGGCTGATACAGGCTGTGGATGTGTAATGTGGCAAATTAGTTGATCGTGTTTTCGAACGGCCGAATGGTGCATCGCTTTAAATGTTGCTGCCACTAGGTATTGTGGGACGACATCATCTCTTTTCCTTTGGTGCACCCTATGCTAAAAGGAGATAAGAAAGGAAGCATTGAAGCATATTTTCTTAGCATTGAGATAATTCTACAAGCTCTTATCATGGCTGCCACTTTGATACTTCCGGTTCATTTCACTCAGTTAAGAACCTTCCCCAGCGAAAAAGACTCTTCGACCACACTTTGAGCTTTTCCTGCTATGACAAGTCAAAATGTCTGCTGTGGAAAAAGTCTATTGATCTCCATGGTTTGCTCTTCAGCTCCTGAGGACTCTGAAAGGGAGTCCATGTCCCGGTATGATAACATCAGCAGTACGTAGCGCCTCCTGGCGGCTGACCTCATGCACTGCAGTGTTCATACTCAGATCCCGCCAGCTGTCCTCATCTGAGCAGCACTCAAATAAGTCCCCTGCAACAAGCACTGTGCCAGCTGAAGTTCCCGCCACCTGGACGCTGACGTGTTGTCCTGTGTGGCCTGGACTGGGAACTACAGATACCTGTGGAAGAGAGGAGACACTGTCAAACGTCACAGTCTGACTCCTCTTCTGTTTTTACTGTCAGATATAAATCAAAGCACCTGTTACATAAATCATCCCATATTTATTACGGCACTCTGCACCCTTGCAGTTCTGTATAGTCATTGTTTGTATACATTAATATTATATACACTTGTCATATCATATATCCATGTTAGTTTAAGTCAGTCTCGTCCTTTTTCAATTTTTTAAACTCTTATTTTGAAAACCCTGGACTCTCTCTTAGTCAAAAGAAAAACAAAACATTTGATTTCACTGCCGTTTACCACAATGTAGTATTGTACATTGTACTATTCGTATTATTCTAGGATACCTAACAACATAAGGACCAATGAAACTGGTCCATGCTATGCAGACATGATGGGGACAGACAGTGAAGTGTTTAGTGGTCAGTTTAAGCTAACTCGCTAATTAAAAGTTGTTTGAGTTTTAAGCACTTCGCATTTAGACTACTTCCCCCTTTATTTCCCCGGTGTTTGTAGTGAGGAAAGACACATCTTAGCCTCCATGTACTTACATGCTCATCAATAGTGTACGCATGTCCCTCTGCCAGCTGGTTGGGCCGGTACGTGTCTCCATCACTGATATCATATCCTACTATCATCACTGCTGTTGGGAAAAGACTCAGATTTCCGACGTGGTCTGAATGTCCGTGAGTCCCCACGACCACGTTAATGTCCCGCGGTTCCAGACCCTTCTCTTTCAGTGTCTTTAGAAGAAAGTCCCGGTCCCACGGCCCCCCGGTGTCCACCAGAATAGTCCTGGGACCCGTTATGAGTGTGATAGTCCCGTCGGCTCTGAACGTCCCGTCCGTCTGAGGGAGACAGTATCCGGCTTTAAGGACGGACAAGGAGTACGGTTTACCGGGGAAGTCCAGCTGAGACTCGGACAGAGGGACAGTTTGAAACTGACCACTAAACACTTCACTGTCTGTCCCCATCATGTCTGCATAGCATGGACCAGTGCCGTTGTGCATGGACAAGCCTTTACAGCTGCTTCCACGGGTCAGTGAGAACCATCCGGGTGCATACTGCCACCTGCTGGAGCGGAGTGGGTACAATTATTAAATAATTGCTTGACAACAAGATATGATGTGGATTTTTGACACTAATCAAGTTAAAATCAAGTCAAAATCAAGTCAAGTCAATTTAACACTTACAGCATGTGACATTAAGACAGAATAGAAAACATTTTGCATCATAATAAAATAAAGGGAACATAACAGAGAAGGTAGGAAATTAAATCTAATTCATAAAAAGAAAAGACAAATCCTATACTGTATACATTTATCATTAAATTCTTAAATTCAATCCAGAAAGGTTCAAACCATGGGCGAGATCTCTGTTAATTGACTTTAAATTCCCCCAGTAAAATAAATAAAGTTTCTGTTTTCATAGGATTAAATTACATCAGTGGCTTCCAGCATAACTAAGTGATTGGTTTGAGTGTCAAAATAGTCCTCAATGTTCTTTTCCAGAATCCTGTGTAGCCTACTGAAATTCATAAAATAAGTAGATGTGGTGTAGTCTAGTTGTTTCTTCTTCTTTCTTCTTTTTTTTTTACAAAATGTACATTTGTTATCAAAAACCCCACATCTCAAAACATCTAAAAATGTGTTTACAATGCTATGACATATTTATTTCACTCTGTTGGTGATAAAAACAAATGTATATGGAAGAAGCCATGTTGTTTTCTAATGAATACTTCAGTTCAAGATCTGCAGACAGCTTGTAAATATATATGAGTTGTAATAAAACTGTCCTCTCATGCTGTCCTCTCTCATAAGAGGTTGTTTTGTTTCCTGCTGGAGCACTATAGGGTATTAGTGTACCCCAACTGTTTTCTAACCAAACCATGATCTTACTTTAAGCACGTAGTGTTTGTGCCTGAACCTAACCAAACATTCACAATGTCAGTAAAGCTGAATATTGTAAGCAATAAACTGGTAACTCTGTGTAACTCTTGTACTTGCAGATTGATAAAAAATATATCACTCTCTTAAACACGGAGCCCGGCATCATGAATCCAAATTCCCCAAGATCTGTTTGATTTTAGTCGCCATAAAACATCTGTTTTTTTATTGTATTCTTTAAATTGAATGGTCTTAATGTTCTTCTAAAGCCTTTACCGTTGGTCAAGAAACATAATTCTTGTAGAGAAAATCCCTCTCTGATATCTGGATTTTATTTTATAATCTTTTACTTAAGGCAGTATAATAAAGATATAAGATCAGCCTCGTCATGTTATTGATCCCAGAAACAAGTGACCTCTGTACCTTCAGCAGCAGCCCTATCTACATTAAAGCTCTGTAAAACAATAAGTGAGGAAATAGTTCTTTGTTTTTATACATTATGGGTTCCAGTAAATTTGGTTGGAACTTCCCATAATTGTTAAAGTGGGTTGTACAGTCCATACAGTAATAAAAAAAGTGTCCAAGGGGCAAAGTCTCGACACGAATGAAGTGATCATGTTTCACTTCACAAATAAACAAAGGACACATCTCGGGCTACCGTAAGTCATTTTGATCATCAGATCACATTTCACTGTATTTGATTTTTATTTGATTGTCTTCATGTTGTGTAGTGTAGTACACAGATCTTTATCTAACGGCTCCTTTGGTAATTGGTCAAATTGATCCTAAATGCTTAAGTGTTTGAATGCACTTAGATTCATAGACAAGTCCAAAATGACGTTTTGTGATTTGTTTCAACATGAATTTGTTACTTGGACAATAAAAAGTGTAACTGAGATATAATTTAAGGAAGAGTCTGACTTGTCTGAAGACATTCTGCACCTTAAAGTCATAGACAAATCACTTTTTCCTTTCTTTAACATTGCGAGATAACTTTGTGAGGTCTGCGCTCTCTGTGTGCCGTCTACTTATATATATATATATATATATATACCAGCAGCTGTTTAAAGTTCTCTCTCCCGTCAAGGATGGCAGTGAATGCACCAATCTCTGCAGAGACGCAGGCTGAACCCACACTCACCAAGAAGCAGGTACACTTGTTGTGTGATGGGAATGTTACTAAATAATGCAAGCAAGTACAACATTGCCACAAACTCCTGGGGCAAGAATGAGTTCACTCAACACCTGTTGCAAGAGAGAATAATGTGATGTTTTATTATTACAGGGTACAGGCATAGTTTATGGTTTTAGTTTGAGGGGCATTTTAATGTGTGCAATGAATGAGGACATTTTCATCACATCTCATGCTTTAGAACAAAGTTTTATTACAAACTTTATTATGCAATATGATATCTTTTATTGCACACACACTTGAAAGGTGAAAACTATCTTGCAACCAGAAATACAATTATTTATTAGTTGGTAATCTCAAATGACATTGTCCTCATATTTTAACTCTTATAAAAAATAAAATAATAATAATAATAAAAAATATTATTTTTGCAGGTTTTATAATTTTTAATTAAATTACATTGTACATTTGATGGTATCATTGTGTACACTCCATGTGTGGATTTATATATAATATTTTCTACATACGCAGATTAAAGCCCTAGAGAGGAGCTGTGCTTCCAGCTCGGCACCATGGAACAAACCTAATCTCAGCGACTTCCAGGTGAACTAACATCACATGACATGAGGATGACATGAGAATTGATGAATACATTAAAGCAGATGTCACTGAAAATGTGTCTTGTTGATTCTGCTCCTACAGGACATGGATTTTGAAGAATCTTCACACAGCTGTCCACATCGGAGCGGTCCTCCTGCAACGAAGGTAAATAAGTGGTTACAGTGTGTAAATGTATGGAAGATTGTGAAAGTGGAAAGAAAGAAAGGAATGGACCCACAGTATTACTTTTCTTTCTTTGCAGCCTGATCTTAAGGCGATGCAGAGTCTGACAGAGTGCCTAGAACTTCTTCATAAACTGGCAGAGGAGGTTAACAACATCGGCCAGGTCCACAAAAGTTTCCACTATATTGTTTAGATTAAAAGCATTCAGTCCCCTTGAAGACTATTTCCTTGTGCTATAATGTGAATCTAAGCTGGATGCACACTAATGAAGACCGCCAATACTTTCATAATTTGAAAACAGAAACGTTTATATTATGAAAAACATATATTTCATATCCATTTCCATCTACTCTTAATGTAGGTGAAGTGTGGCAGTAAGAAGGCTGAACCAGAGGGGAGCACCAAAGAGCCAGGCAGCCTGGAGAGCAGCAGGAGTCTGATCCGCCAATGGGCCAAGGAGCTGGAACTAAACACGGTTGTTAAACCTTTGTTCAATTCATTAATCCCACATATATTTCTTTTTGTTTTCATCTTCGATTGTATTGGACTAATTGGAATTAGTGGAGAAAACTTTTCCGTGCATGCCTCCACGGTGAACAGCGAATCCAAAAACGTAAAATGATTCTTGATGATCTGAAGTAAATGGGGGGCTGCATTAAACAACAGCAAAACTATATCAAAACATACATTTCATAGAGCATTTGCAAAGTTTTGTTTTTAATGTATTGAAACATGTCTTTGTTTACAGTAAGTTAAAATAACTGTGAAGAGTAAATACTGAGGCCTCTTTCCTCTTGTGGCTGTCAGTCATTGTTATACTATATATAGCAAGCCTCTGGTTCTCCATTCAATCTACTCCAGATGAAAAAGGAAACCAAGCCAACACATGAAATGACCAGAAGAAGAGATGATCCAGGAAAGAAAGAGAAAACAGAGCTGGAAAAAGACAATGAAAGGCTTCAGCAGTGGGCACTGGAGCTGAGGAATATCAAACAGGTGTGTGTGTGTGTGTGAGAGACAAATAGAATCAAATCCTCTCAAGCCAAAGATCAGTCCTAAAAATGTTGTCTCCACGTGTGTGTCACCAGTCTAACGGCGTGTCTGACGAGGAACTGAAGAAGCTGCTGTATCCCGGAGGACAAAAAGAGTCGAGGACGTCCGCCATCCTTCCACTGCTGGAGTTTGTGGCTTGGTCCCTGTTATCAGAGGATACAGAGGTGTGTGTGTGTGTGTGTGTGTGAGTGTGTGTGCGTGTGTGAGTGTGTGTGTGCGTGTGTGTGTGTGTGTGCGTGTGTGTGTGTGTGTGTGCGTGCGTGCGTGCGTGTGTGTGTGTGTGTGTGTGTGTGTGTGTGTGTGTGGTTCTGCAGAACTGTGTTTAAAAGACAAACTCTGAATGACACAAGCAGACCAGATTGTTTGAGTGGATTCCTATTGATGAATATGACCCTACAGGAAGCTGTATCGATGCTGTGGCTGCCAACCAAGCAAAAGGCCTGGAGGACAGGACGTGGAAGCCCCAGATACATACCTAACTCAGGTGACTCAGTCGCTGCTTGTGCATTGAAAAATCCTTGAAATGGGTTTGAGTTCCTCTTTATTCAGACTTGATGTCTTACCTACTGTAATTGAAATATATGACTGTTTGAAATATGAAATATCCTGTTTGTCATCAGCTGGTGGTGTGATGGATTTCAGTAGGTTGAGAGGTTAAACTTTGTAGATGCTGTGACTTGTTTACTCCGGCGGATGGACGCTCTATTGATTTGCCTTTTGGCCAAGCAGACAGTGGAAGTAGGGATCTACCTTTTAATTTAGGATAATATTTATATTGGTGGAACTTATTAGAAGTGCTCTAGCAAAAATATTAGGAACACACTTATATTGTTGAACAACGTGTGATAAAACCTGTATAAATAACAAGCTTAAGGAAGTGACCTTAAAGATATTACATAGAATTTACCCGGTTGTTTTAGAAATAATTAAACTGTATTTTGTTTTATAGGTGTGATGTTCTGGAATAGAAAAAGAGATACATTTCAATCTTTTTTACACTGAGAGTATATTGATTAATAGGAAGAGATGGAATGAGATGACTGGAAACTATAATATAATATTAAATATTAATATTCCATTTCTGCTTTTTAATGCCAACATACAAATATACACTGTAATTAGCATTAAGACTGATTGTGTGTCATAGACCAGTAGTGGAACACAGAAAAAGCTGCACACTTATGATGGTATGTTTTAATGTCTTTCAGTGTGGCAGTGGATTCAGAGTGCCTCGGGTAATCTTTATTTATAAATTATAAAAATAATTAAATTGTATAACTGCTTGCTGCTACCAGCCACTACTAACAATATTCCTGTATTTGAATCCTAGTCTCTGTACAGTTGGACGTCAGCACCTGCCATCCCTGGCTGACTGTGTCCTCAGACTGCCTGCAGGTCCGGGAGGCAGCAGTGTGCGCTACTCTGTCAAACAACAGCCAAGTTGCTGAGTGCCCCTGTGTGCAGGGTGACACCATCATCACTGCAGGGAGACACTACTGGGAGGTGGAGGTGTCCCCTAAAGGTAGATGGAGAATAGGTGTGATGTCAGAGGCTGCTCCCAGGAATCAAGAGTCCACCATGTCACCCAGAAGAGGACACTGGATGCTGTGGAGGGGCTCCAGTTTGTGGGCCTGTACCGAGACGCCCACCAAGCTGCAGAGGGCGGCTCTGCCTCGACTGATCGGGGTGTATGTGGATGTTGGGGAGGGTCAGGTGTCTTTTTATGATGTTGAGCGAAGGGTTCATATTTATACTTTCTCTGATACCTTCAAACACAGGCTAGTCCCTCTATTTGGCTACCTGGACAGAGACACAGTCCTTAAAATCATACCAGCACAGATGTCAGACAAAAACATGTAAAAACGGGACCAGATCAGACATGTGGGCCGTAGAATAAGAATCACCTCACTACTTTAAATTGATTTAAATTACTTATTTGTAATTGCTTACTTTAGTTTGTATCTTTTTTTCACAAATGCACTTGCCAATGTCTGCACTTTGTTACATTAAATAAAATGAATGATATCAAATACTGTTTTCTTCTTCTTGTTAAACAGAAATACACTAACACAGTTCCACACATTCTCCATGGCTATCTAAAAATATGCAGTTTCATTTATTTCAGTCTACATATACTTATACAATAACATAACATCCAAGGCATTACCTTGGGTCATGGGGGGGCTGGAGCATAGTGCACACAATGTCCACGTTTTGTTAATGTTTCATAATTTTCATGGTTTGGTTATTATTATTATTACTATTATTATTATTATTATTATTATTATTATTATTATTATTATTATTATTATTATTATTATTATTATTATTATTATTATTATGTCATGATTCAACAAGATAAATCAATTGTGGATGTGTTGAACCAGCGGAACCTTTGTATTATCATGCGGGACTGGTGGGGCTCTTTTGTCTGTCACACATTGAACGGCAACGTCACAACCAATCCAAACAATGGCGGAGGAAACTGTTTTGGGTGAAGGGTCATCTTTTATGGATCCTTTTAAAGGGATTTTGTTAACATATTTCATGCCAGAATCATGTTACGACGAGTTCTTTCTCAATTTAAACTTTTTGGACGGTAAGTGGCTCATTTTATTTGATCAGCGTGACGAAACAGACACTTGGAAGATGTATTGCTCAATGCATAACGTCTAGTTTAAAAAGAAACGACTACATGTATGTGTTGTTTCAACAGATTATGAACGTCAAATCCACAGTGCTTTGTCATTATTCAAAATGTAATGTCCCCGACAGAATACTTTCATATACCTTTTTTTCTCTGCCTAATATGTTTACGTAGAAACTGTTATGCCTGTGTAGTATGCCAGTGGCCACGAAGCAAAGCATATTAAACATATAATTTGGAGAGTAAACCAAACCAAAAGTATTCCACTGGCCAGTCATTGTGTATGTCCTTAGCGAGCTTAGACTGTCAGTAGAAGAGATGATCTCAGATCAGCTCCTCTGTTAGCTCAGTCTGCTTGTAATAATGACATTGTGGGCTCAAGTCCTGTGTAAGAGATGTGAAGTGCTGAAAATGAATGTATAGATATACTGCAGCAGCAGGTGGAGTGTTTATCTTTATTTTAATTGCAGTGCATTTAAAAGCACACATGTTAACTGGAATAATTTGCAGTTAACATACTGAAAAATACTAGACAAAGATCCCATGTCAATATAAGACATAGACTTTGCAAATACTGCAAGCTGACTCTTGTTCACAGCGCACAAGTATACAGTAGGAGCACTTGTGCGTCAGTGTACTTTGATGTGATCTATGACAGCCAGCTAATCTATTTATTTTTTTCTTTATTCCAGTACCATGTCTGAAGATTGCACTGAGCAAAGGCCTGGGGATCGGCATCATCCTGGGATCCGTGATGGGTAAACTTCACCTCCACTTCTTTTTATATTGGTCTTCATTTGGACATATGATTTAATTTTAGTCAAAAATGTACATCAATTTGAATCAAATTTTGTCATTACTGTTTTAGTCCCACTGTAGTCAATGAAGGCTAAAGTCAATTTAGGTCAGTGAAAAGATTTAGTCTCATTTTTGTCATGTTTTTTGCTAATCATCATCAGCTTTCAAGTAGTAATTGTGCCGTGGGATTTTAAAATACGTAACATTTTGGTACCCTGGTATCGTATTGGTATAACAATAAAAAGCTCTGCTAAAAATCTAGAAAATCCAACTCTAAAAATGTGTGAAACAGTCAATATTCAACCTTGTATTTGTGTTTACTTTGCAGTGCAAACTAATAGTTTTTTTTAAATACTTGGCTATTGAATGAATGTTCCTTATGAATGTTTTTGACAGCCAAAGCCTGCAAATGAATGGTGGTTTTATATAGGTTTTTTCTTTTATAACTTAATAATAACAAAAATCCAGAATATAATTTAAAATCCATCTCCTGACCTACAAAGGAGTACAATGGGAGCCAGAGCTTTTAGCTATCAACCTCCTCTACTGTGGAACCAGCTCCCAGTTTGTGTTCGGGAGACAGACACACTCTCCACATTTAAGAGCAGGCTAAAGACTTTCCTCTTTGGTAAAGCTTATAGTTAGGGCTGGCTCAGGCTTGCCTTGAACCAAGCCCATAGTTATGCTGCTATAGGTTTAGACTGCCGGGGGATTTACACGTTCTCCCCTCTCCTCCTTCTCTTCCTCTCTCCTCTATTATTTCTATATTTTTTGGAGGCACCAGGAAGCTTATTTTGACATCCTCCTGGATCCTCTTTTTTCACATCATAATTTCTGTCACATGGATTGTCTAATGTTGTGTTTTTACGATTTAATTTATTCTCAACATACGACATCTATTGCACGTCTGTCCGTCCTGGGAGAGGGATCCCTCCTCAGTTGCTCTCCCTGAGGGTTTCTTCCATTTTCCCCCCTTTTGTTTTGGGGTTTCTTCTGGGGAGTTTTTCCTTGTGTGGTGCGAGGGTCTAAGGACAGAGGGTGCCATATGCTGTACAGTCTGTAAAGCACACTGAGACAAATGTGTCATTTCTGATATTGGGCTACATAAATACATGTTTTTAGATACCTGCTCTGTTTATATCTCCTCCCTCCTTGTTCACAGTAAAGCTGCCTCAGATCTTCAAGCTGATGGGATCAAAGAGCGCTGAGGGGCTGAGCTTCCAGACTGTGCTGCTAGAGCTGCTGGCCATCACAGGAACAATGGCCTACAGTATCCTCAACAAGTTCCCTTTCAGGTTGGGCCAAATGCAAATCTTCTGTGTGAAGTAGAGATATACATGGAGATACACATGGGCTCCTACTGTTGTTATCACTATAAATGCATGTTGGAAAAGGCGGTCCACCTTTTTGTTTCATATGTTGAGTAACAAATTGAGTAACATGTGGTGAATGTGTCCTCAGTGCCTGGGGCGAAGCTCTGTTCCTCATGCTGCAGACGGTCGTGATTGGCTTCCTCATTCAGCACTATGGAGGAAAAACCAGCAGAGGTAAGACTGCATAGATGACAGCAGCACATCCGGGTACTTTGCGTCATTCCCCATTCTTTTTTGGGTGAAAGCAACCCCTCTAATTAGATTTCCGTTCAATTAAATTCTTTGCCAATTTAATAACATAATATAAGTAAACCCCTTTTTGATCCCATGGCCAGTGAGGCAAACAATTATGTTATAACGACAACGTTAACAATTACATTTATTGCTTGATTCAATCCATGACTATTTGATTCCCTATATTCTGAAAATCGTAAACTGGGAGAGACTGGGGTTATTGTTTGACATGCAAAATAAGGCGCAGCAGCTTTTGGCACCGGCACTTTCACAGCGTTTGTTTTCACCCAAAAGGGGAAGTGGCGTATGCCATCTCTCATGCAATTACCGTATTTAATTATTAAAAAATGTAATTATCGTATTATCAGAGATGACATTACCAGACAAGACGAAAAATGCATTTTGAAAAGTTAACTTCAATGAAAATAGATTTAAACTGTAATCAGAAAATGTGTAATCCTTTTAGATTAGAAATTAGGTGGAAGGTTTTCAATAGGGATGGGTGCTGATTTGTCCATATTGATTTGGTTCAGAGTTGGTAAAAAACCCAGAAATAACTCCCCTCTCTCTCTTTCCATTTACTCATTATCTCTTCACTGTCGACTGCCCAATAAAGGCACAAATCCCCCCAAAGAATCTTTCAAAAACAACAACTCAGCAACACTTTGCTAACAAGACTCCCTGACTGAACTCTAACTTAAACGTTCCCAAAGTGTGGATACACTTCAATAAAGTCAACGAAACAACGACAAGTCCCCTGTTTTAATATTTGTTAAAGAAAGAAGAAATGTACATAATAAATAACTATTTTAACTTGACTATAATTAAACTGGCTACGAGCCATCTTTACATTGTGAAATAAAAGTGAACCAAAACCAAGAAGAAGAAATCCTTTGACCTTCAGTTCAGCCCCAGTGTTTGTTTATTCTCTCCCCAGGTCTCCTGTTTATAGTTGTGTATTTTGGCCTGCTGTTCCTCGTGCTGTCTCCTGTCACCCCCATGTCAGTGGTGACATACTTGCAGGCCTCTAACGTGCCAGCCGTCATCATCGGCAGGGTAAACTTTAATATATTTATAGTAATACGATATTAAAATCTAAAATTGTGAATAGATTTTTTTTATGATGTTGCTAAACCAAGTGTTTTTCAGTCTGCTTGTCTGTGCTGTGTTCTTGTGTTTATTACTATATATTAAAAATTTTTTAAATGAATTACTTTATTATATTGTATTATATTCATGACAGTAATCCAGGGATGCTGCCTGTTTCCATTGTTACTGTATGAATAGAAAATAATGCAGACACTTCCCATGTTTACCAAATTGTAAATAAATGTATATTTTAAAGAAGGTAACTAATGCACATGTGCAAACACAAAGAACACAGGAGAGACTGATGGTGTGTGTGATTTTCTCAGCTGATCCAGGCCACCGCTAACTTCCGTAATGGGCACACGGGCCAGCTGTCTGCTGTCTCTGTCTTCCTGCTGTTTGCTGGATCCCTCACCCGCATCTTCACCACACTGCAGGTAAGAGGACTGTGTGTGTTTTTTTTCCCGTCTGTAATATGACTGATTGCCATAAAAGTTCACATGTTGAAAAACACACTTTGAGCCATATTGTCCTCTTACAGGAAACTGGAGACACACTGATGGCCCTCACCTACGTCATATCCTCCACCTGTAACGGCATCATCGCTCTGCAGGTGCTCTACTACTGGAACAGCTCCTCAGACCACAAGAAGAAGAAGAAGAAGAAGAAGAGCGAGTAGGCAAAAGACAGTTGCTGGACCTGAATCATAGAGCAACACCTTTTCTTTCCATATCCAACTATAAATGATCTCAAAGAAGTGTCTTTAAAACTTGAATTGCAACATGAAATTGCATGTACAGAGCCACGTGGAAGTTTGGGACATTAAATCTGCTGGACCAACACTTGAATTTGAAATAAGGATTTGACATAACATGATGAACAGGTCTTTAATATAGGCCCAGTGGCTTTATGATTGACAGTTAAGAGTTTTTTGTTGGTTGTGTTTTAATCTGTGAGCAGGGCCCAGACTCCCGCTGTGCAATACGCTGTTACATTCCTTTGGATCCAGTTTTCCTCATTACCGTCAGGTGTTTAATATTTCAAATCCAGGGCCTCTGATTACCATTCTGCTCGTAAAGAAAAAGAAATTTGGAACTGATTTGAAACTGTTTTCACCTTGGATGCATGCAAAGAGTTATTTGTTGTTTTATCATTTCACATAAACAGAATTCCACACTAGCCTCTATAACTGCGAGGTCTATTCTATGGTCCGAATAGGAGGTGGCTTTAAGGCGTGACACTGACGCAGGAAGAGTCACATTGTCAAATGTGTGCAATATGATGCAAATTTCCACTTCTTTGTGACACCTATGAAATTATCTAAAGAGAGTTTACAAATCACCTTTTACATTGAATTAAAGGGACTGTGAATAAGTGAAAGATTTCTGATGCTGCTATTGTTTCCCATAAACTGAAAGGCTTCCTCTAACCCGCTCCAATGTGTACCGAGGGTCAATATGTGACACGTTGGATGTACCTCCGTCACCCTTCACTCCCTCCTGTGCTGTAGCAGAATCGAATTGTCCTGAAAGTGCTTGTTTAGTGTGGTGCACCACATTCTTTATGTGAGTCAACCAAGAATGGAGAGTAACAACGAGCTATGATGACTGGAAGTAATACACGGCATGCAACAACATATCTCTACAAGGAATTTATATGTTCATGTCTTTCCAGCAGAAACCTTAGAGCACTCTGACAAACTGTGTCCTCAGAAAGACAAAACAAATAGCTGGAGGTGCGACCTTCCTGGTGTTCTATCCCAGAGTGGTAGATCTCAGGAGCTAAATGAGTTCTAAACAATGTCTTTTCACCAAAACTGAGATGAAACACGGTGACATTTTCCAAAACTCAGTTGATCTTTCTCCATGTTTTTTAATTGGGTAAACACAGCTGGCCTTAATGTTTTTGACATTGTGAATGTATAATTATTAATTTGATACGAATTGAAATTAAATGTGTGAAAGATCATTATAACAATCTGGCTTCAATTCACTACATCACCATCTGTGTCCAATCTTCTGCATCAAAAATGGCATACACATATTTCAAGCCCAGTTTTATACATACGCAACCATTATTGACCGATTCTATTTATGACATGTTACCAATGTACTGCAAAGGAGATGAGAAAAATAGTCCCTGCACCTGCTCAACATCTGCATGTAAAACAAGATAAGCTAGAGCTTTATTCATTTCCAGAGTGCCTGTTACTGTGTAATACATTATAAGCAATGGAAGAAGAAAAAAAACATGTTACAATATACAATATTACTTTACCATGACAAAAACTATACAGAAAGTTGCATCGGTGATTCAATGTTATAAAATGTACGGATTTATTGGAAAACAAGACTATGAGACAATAGTGCTTGGAGCTAAATGCTAACACTAACATGCTAACATATTCATACATCACCCTGTCCTCACCCTGCTGCCCCAGCACACCACTGCAAATAATATGGCACTATATACCACAGACTGGTAAAACATCTTCACCAGGGTAGTGCAGTTCTGGCCCTTCTTCTACTCAGCCTCGGTGTCCTTTTCCCAGTCCAGCTGGTTGTCCCTGTGTACTCTTAGGTACTTGTGGTCCTGCACCACCAACTCCTGAGCTGCAGGTGGTCCAGCACCACACCAGTCAACAAAGGAGTCCACTACGTCCCTTATGAAACTGAAGCACAAGGTGTAGAGGGTGTACAGAAAGGGTGACAGGACCGCATGGCAAGAGGGTGGAGCAGGGGAATAGCGAGGCAGGGCGGAACCATAACTATTACCATACTATTAGCATAACAACAGTTAAGTTTAGCTAGCTAGGTGCATCTGTAATGTATTAATTGGGATGCTAACTTTTTAATAACATTAACAGCCGACTCCTTCGAGTGTCTTTTAGTACAAGTGATTACTGAACAACACCATGGTAGCAACTTGTTCATCACAGGGTAGCCCTGCCCTAAAACATACCCTGCTTTATCATTATTTGAATTTAAAAATGAACAAAATGAACATCATACTAATAGGTAGTGTGCAAACACGTGACAAAACTGTGTGACGTATGCGTGCGACGCCATGTTTGTTGGAAAACAAGTCAACAATGGCGTCTAAAGCGAACAACAACAACTCCGACTTTCAAAGTATTGTGGCTCTCTGGAGTCCTCTGCAAAGGCAAGATTCAGAGGAAAAGTCCAAATGTGCGGCCTTGACCCGTACACGCTAAAGCCGTCAGATTATATTGAGGATTTAGATTCATTACCGCCGATTGAATATCCGGATATTGTGAACTACCTTGTGCTACAAACGTTGTGGGCAACCAACGCACAAATGAAGGCATACAAGAGCTTAGATGCTTATAATTTCTTTGTTTCTGGCTGAGTTGGTAGTCTTCTTACCAAACCACTGAAAGATGACAGGGTGCTCGTCCATGCCCGTGTAAATCACTCTCAAAGATCTCGAGATACACCGCTCAAGCCGTGGTTTGTGAGTGAGAAGAGCGGCGATGTTACGTCATAAAGCTTTGCCGCTTTTCCTAGTGACAAGAAGTAAGGTCTTACAGTGTTCGGGTATATCATAAGCACAAATGTTTAACGTAAACATTGAAAACATAGCTTTAGCATGAGTTCTTACCAGATATAAAGTGGTCGCCACACACACGGGTGAATTGTGCTTTTTCTTCTGTTAAATCGTTACGAGTTATGTTGCTAAACCAGTTTACGGCGTTCGGTAGACAGCAATTCATCCCTCTTTTCTGGATCGTTGTTTTTGATGATTATAGGAAATCTAAAGAACTGGGTCTCGAGTAGCGTTATTACCACAGTTATACACTGCGCACACGATTGGCATTTTCTTTAAATCTTAGACGTTTAAATACAAAGAAAATTACGAAGCATTGCAGCAACTCACACGTGAACGGGCGCAGTCTTGGTTGTGTATTCCAACCAACATGGCTGAATTCAGGGTTGGGACGTAAGCGTGACGTCACATGCACACGATCTATAGAAGAAGACTTCTGATAGGCGATTGAGACCGTAAACCCATTAGGAAAATATTTTCTGTGGTTATAAATCTAGTGAGAAGTATTGTCATTTTCTCATAGACTTCTATACAATCAGACTTGGTAGGTATAGGCATGGTGTTGGAGAAAATAGCTGGGGGAGGAGGGACAGTAGTAAACTGGGCTGTTTAGGGGGGCAGATGGTTGAAGAGCTGGGGGAGGGGTGAACAGGGCCCCCCACTGCTGTCAAAGCTGCTGAAGAAAATATTCAACTTCTTTACACTGACCATCAGACTGTATTTTCCACGGTGTGAGAAGATGATCGTAACGTCAGCGGGACATATTCACACGTCACTCACTAACTGCCTGTTGCCATGGCTTGACTCGTCACCCCTGCCAAAGCGAGACCCTTACCTGTTGCTAAGTCACTCAGTCAGTGGGCTTTTGGTGAGTGTGCTGTGGGTTCAGATGTCTTCAGTCACGGTAATCAGGTCAGCCATGTGCACGACAAGGGATGTCACAGGAAAAGGAAAGTCTTTTCACCACACTTGAAGACATGTCTCCTTTCCTCTCTGTCCCAGTCTGTTCCCCTTCAAATAAGAATAGTGCAGGAGCCTTCTCTGCTCTCTATCTACAGAAGGAATGTAATTACCGGTTGGGACAGCAGAGGCTGCTGTTGCAGTTTACTCAGACTCACACACTGCCACTGAAACAGAAGGCTGAACCTTTCTTCTCTCAACACTCACTGTTCCGTCCTTAATTGAAACTGTGTACACGTATTTAGTATCATCATGTTCAGCTTCTTCTGCGGCAACTCACTTTTACGTTTAAGAGCAGTTATTGATTCAACAAGGGCTTTCCATTTCTCCCAACATAGCTTTTGTTTTTCTAGAAATGACATTTATGTGCAACTAATACACAACAGTAATTACATACTATATAATGAACATAGGCATATCTTATAATTGGCAGAATGAAAATGTATCTGCCAGATATTCATTGAAAATTAAGTTTTATTTTGTTCTCCTTTCAATACCCACTATTGCAATACAATACACACTCATAGCAACTAAGCCTGATTTAACTTGTGTATGGTTCTTTTTAGTTAGGCAAAGATTGAGGTCTTGATTTAATATATAGTATAAAAAAGTCACATTAAGACACAGGATGTTTTTTACTTTAGTAACATTTGTCAAAAAAAATGTTTCAGGTCATACTATCTTAGGTAAAAACATAAAAAGGTTGCCCTGGTTGTAAGCCAGAGAATGGACAGAAAACCTCTCCCCAGTACACAGGGATACAATAGGTCTCATAGAATTACTATCTATCACCATATGTGTGTCTGTTACATGCATTAGCTAACATGCAAACCAGAAAAGTAACAAGATCATCTGATACTACAGATTGCTATCTAACAAGCTGCCATGGTGTAAAGACAAAATTCCTTATGTGTCAACACCATAAAAATACACAAGATGCACATTGTGTACCGCAATCGTTCAAAACCATCTTGAGATGGGGGCCTTCAATATGGATGTCAGAGAGTGTGCTGCGTCACCTGCACCACCATTTTAATTTCTCTTGAACAACCTTTTCTTCATCATCCTAACAATGTGAGCCGGAGTTCAGAGAAGGGACGGAGCAGGTTGGCTGACTGAGATCAACAACAGCATTTTGTGAAAGAGAGAAGAAAGGGAAACTTTGCTTTTAATGAGAGAGATGGGGTAGGAGAGTGGAGGGCAGAGTCACTTCAGACTGGCTCATATCTGATTGTGGAGCAGAGATGCTATAGATTGGTGTGTTTGCTAGGCCCGATCACCTGCCACTTTTCATCTTGGGAGGTCCTTCTTCCCTCCTCAGCTCCAGACTAGACTCGCCACGCCACTGTTGTTCTGTGTTAACCTCGTCAAAGCTAATGTTGCCAGGACTGCTTCTAGGTACAGATGAGCTACGGGGTACCAAGATCATAACAATAAACTGGAGTCACAATTATAAAGATAAATGTTGACATCCACTATGAAATGAAACAAAGGATGTCCTGAGCCATTCTACAGATCCCAGATCAGATCCAATCCAGGCATTTTGGGATGTTTAGGTCTTATATAGCATCCAGAAATGCCCACTTGTGCAACAAGGTGCTAATTGAGAGATGTTGGTTGGATAATATTGACCTAAACTAAAATATAATACAATTATTTGGATATAAACAGCTGAATCCCTGCACCCCCCCCCCCTCCCCATGGGCACCAGTGAATATCTGGCCCAGGGCACCAAGTTGGGCAGAAACGGCCCTGTAAATGGCTACTTTTATCTAACAATTAACCAACAAAACCTTTGTTGGGACTGTAGGAAATATTAAGGTATCTGTACCTGAAATAGAGGCCAATCTTCAAACTGAAATAGAAATCACAAATAAAGTCTCAACCTACTGCAAATGTCTGAATAAGCAGATTTACTCTGTCCTGAAAGTAGAAATGGAACGGAGCAAATTACCTGTTTGTGCTACACGAGACCTGCCAGCATAATTAAACATGCGGGGGAAAGTTTTCATTAAGGTTAAGGCTTGTTCAGTGTCTCTGAGTAACTTTTTCAATAATTTAAGATGGCTTTGAGGGACGTCCCACATAGTGGCTTTAAATCTTTATCGCACCTGTAATCTGTTTGTCGTGTGGGTTTTTCATATCAGAGTCATCAACAAGCTGCAGTTCCAATCTGCTCAGACTATCTGAGCAAAGCCAATGCTGAATATAATCAATGGGGTGGTCTGGAGGAGAATGGAAACATTAATGTAGATGAAATGTGCCGACATTCTTTTCATAACGCAAGGTTCATGGTAAGTGTGGTAAACATCTGTTTATCAGAGCATCTAGAAATGCAGCTGTATTCTGCCTCTAAATCTGTATTTATTTTCTGTATTAGTATCTCATTTCATTATTATTCAAACAATTCTAATTGTGTTCATACACAAGCATGTATTCAAGCATCAATGTGACATTTTCAGTTATTAATTAGGCCTAATATATAAATATATTTGATTGTTTTACCTCTTGGAGCCTCAAGCAGTTTTTTAAATGTGAGGTTTAGAGGGAAAATGACTAGGGCTGGCTCGATGCAACTTTCCTTTTCAATACTGCAGACTTGAGTATCTGCCGATAACATCCGACGCTGTCTTATTCCTGCTCTTCAACAACTAAGCTGTTAATAACATATTTCTATAGATGCACTTGGCTTAACCTAGCCATCTAAAAAACATCATGCTCAAACTGTGAAACAAATATTCAACTCACCTAAAGGAAGAAATACACATCCCACAACATGCTTCTTTTTATTTCAACTCTTTCAGAGCTTTTAGCAGAACTTGTGGATGGTCAGTTCCATTCAAACATTCAAGTGTAACAATGTGCAAAAACGTTTTGGCCAGAAACAGATACTGATCGGTGCTTCCCTAAAAATCACTCTTTTTTTATCTCATAGACATCTGACACTGCTTTTTGAGGTGTTACAAACCAAAAAGTTTGGGAACTACAGGTTTAATCTATCTTGTTTATAAATGTTTTGTTTTTTGTCTTAAACTCGGATGTAACTACTAGTGCTTTCAGATAAGTTACAATATTGAGTAAAAGTTCAAAGTTATATGAACTACAAACACTCAAGTAAAGTACCTAAGAATTGTACTTTGTGTTGGTAGGTCTGTAAGTTTTTAACTGCCAATCTAGTCACACAAGTCATACAACAGCTTGCTATCATAGATAATGCTGTCAGGCAACATGTTTGTACGAATTGAAGCCCTTCCACATACTAATGTTATTAGTCTCAGTCTCTGTGGGTTCCCATGAACGTAGCAAACACTCAGGATCACATGAATGTTTGGCTTAATCTTTAGTTACACAAACACAGAAAACAGAAGCTTTAAATCACTCCTCCCACATATCCACCTTCTCTTCACCTCAGGGTGTGCCTCTCCCCGCCTTCTGCACAAACACACACACACACACACACCTCATTAGAGTTACCTGTCAGTCACTCTTTCATGGCTTAGCAAACACTTCCCTCTATTAGTAGCAGTAGGCCTGTATCTGCTGACAGCCCTGCTGGCCATCACGGTGGTCTGTCTGAATTCTGAAGAGTTGTTCCGCTTTGAATCCTGCAATCCCGAAGTGTGTTATCTTTTCTGACACGATGATTACCTGAAAATGTTTTGTGGTTAAAGGCCTACTCAAAGGAAATAAATATTTTTTAGTAGATTGTTGTTTGTACGTACCCTCCCTCCTCTAATGGAGGATGTGACTTCTGCAGTTTTCAGACAAAACAATGATCCTTATCCTACCTTTAGCACCAGTCAGCCTCGCTCTGTGCGTGCGTGTGAGTGACCTCTCAGTCCCACCCAGGTATCGCATGCCACCAGCTGCACGCTCAAAAATGCAGTAGATCTCGTGTTCAGTTTGACGTTCATTGCAACTGAAGTGGCGAGCTGCCAGAACAGCAGCCACCCACCTTTTCACCTGCGTGCCAGCAAACAACACTGGAGCTGTAATGTTCTTCAGTGTAAGGTATGAGGTCGGGCCACATGGAAAAAGCCTTTAAAATAGACATTTTGACTTCTCACCTCAGGGGTATTATTGAGGCACGAGGTTGTGATTGGACACACAAGGAATTTCTGTTTTTTTACATTACTTAGGCTACATACAAAAAATATAGCTGTAACTTTTTATAGCTAAACACAATCAGTCTTTGTGCTGTAGGTGTACGCCGAAAACGTCTATTTAATAGTCAACAAGTTTGCGGGACAAGTCAAATCACCGGAGAAAGCATTGGCATAAATGCTTAAGGGTAAACAAGTTGCGAATACAAATACGTCATCAGTGTAAGTCTTGTGATTCGTCTTGTCATTTGTGGTTCGCTCACTCAACTTGAAAGCGTCTCACGTGTTTGTCTTGTGTTTGTCCCTGCAATGTTACTGCTTTCATTCACAACACACAAATGTAAAAGTATCATAAACATTTGTTTGTCACAGAGTTGTTTTTTTGTTGCAATAATCCAGAATTCAATGGAAATATCCCATTGGTGTTTTTTTTGTTATGTCTTTCCTGGACAGATTGGATGCTTTTATAACATCAGTAAATCCCAAGTGGTGAGTGAGGGCATGAGTGCAAGTACAAGACATGCAAGTACATCAAGAAATGAGAGGATGAAAGGTAAATGTGTGTGTGTATGTTCAGCTCTACATGTGCATCTAATGATAGTACTTTATCTTTTTGGTGGACTTTTAAAAAACATTTTTACGATCTATAAATGTTTTTTGTCTCCCCTGTTCATGTGTTTACATGTCTCTGTGGATGTGTGTGTGTGTGTACATAGGAGGGTTGTTTGCCCTGCAATGCAAGCAGATAAGAGTTGTGTCTGAGCTCCTGCAGGAATGCAGCAGGTACTATACATTAAAATCCAGGCAGTGTTTCCATGACTGCTTTTGAAGTGGTGGTTTCCTGGAGCAGTGTTGCCAAACTCATTCCTGTCTTTTTGTGTTGATATAATTCCTAATTCCTCCTCTTACTTGTTGGAATGCTCATTGAAGAAAGAGACAACAGCAGCCAGTGAATGAGAGCTTGACCTGCCAGTGAGTGAGCATACATTAACTTTGCAGGAGAGGAGCTGGGATTCAAATCCAATCGCTGCAGAAACATGGAGGTTATGACTAGATTGTGTGTCACCACAGTAAATGCCGATTGGCACTTAAAAAACCCTGTTGGTAACCACCACCTGATTCTCAGGCACACACTCTCACACACACACAGGCTGACCACAGCTCTTTGTGGAGACTTTTAAGTCACTCTCGGCAGATCCATGGCAACCACTTGTTGAAGCCTCACTGCTTGTTGCTAAGTGATGGGACGTATTGGACCAGAAAATCCTTCCATTGACACTCACTCCACCCCCTTCTCCACCCACTCCTCTCCCTACCCCATCCCTCCCCACCCATGGACCGCAGCCAAAACAACCCACATATATGCAGGAACTTCCGCTAGTTACAGAGCAAGAAATGTTGGTGTTTTGCCAAATTCAACCTGTATTTAAATACGCTGCGCACCAAAAGAGGTTAAAAGGCGATATACTGACTTTTAATTGATGACAAAGTTCTAAATATTCCATATATCCCCAATAATGATTGAAAAAAGTTAGATTTTTTTATTTATTTTTATTCCCCAGTTCAAAAACGTTACTTTTTGAAGCACCCTACTTTTTGTCTCTAATGGTTTCCTTAGTCCTTGAGATAGTTCCAAAGGTTCTTAATGAGGTTCAAAGGATCCTTGAGAGACTCAGGAAGTTCCGGAGCGGGGACTGGGGGCCCAGGAAGGACTAGTAGCCTAAAAGTTAGACTATGATTTCACATCACTAGAAATCTCTATACACAATTGACCATTGCAACCACAAGTTTCGCAATTCAATAGGCTACATGAACTAAAATGCACCATATCACCATCACCTGTGAAATGTAGATTCAGATTTATAGTTTGAGAAGCTACTGGTTTTCTCCGAACCCCCTGCATCTGTTCTCCTCCTCCTCCGGTTGATCCTGGTGCCCTCATCTTTCTCCCCCTCCTCTCCCTCCCATCCCCTCCCCTCAGTGACCGATTAGCCGGTGCGGGGTTCTCTGCCATTTCCATGAGAAAGGCGGCGGTCGGTGAAAGGGTTAAGCCAGAGGACGAAGCCCCAAAAAGCAGCCCTAATTTTCTGCCCGGCGGGGGAGTGGGGGAAGCGGGGAGAGGGAACAAAGACGCCCGGGGGAGGAGCGGAGACTCCGGCTTTACTATATGCACCTGCGGCCTGAAAAGCCTCGGACAATGCGCCTCCGACACGGCCAATTACGAACGGGCCATCCACCCGCTTTCTCTGTGGAGAGACAGGGGGGAGGGAGGGCGGGGAGTGAAAGGGAGGAGGAGGGGAACGGAGAAAGTGAATTTTAAAAGAGGGTAAAGATAAGAAAGTAAATAATCGAGCTTTAAATCATTCTAGGCACTATAGACTGCCGCCCCCCATTCACCCTCACCCATCACATCTTCCCACCCTGGCAAGGCACCCATGTTCTCCCGCTAATGTCCACTTTTGTCCGGAGTTTTATTCTGAGCGGCCTCAGGCAGAGCTGACGGCTCCGCTGTGAAAGTGAAAAAAGGTCGGTTTTGATTGCTGGTATGCCATTCTTATTTTTTATAATGATTCGGATGGATGAGGTCATGTTTGAAGCAACAGCTGAGAAACACTAAAACTCATCTGCTGACACGCAGATAACCAGCTTTTCCAATTCACCTGAGATTACAGGCCAGTGATTCAATTGGGACTTGTAAGAAAGGATATTTTTATAATAAGCACAATAATATAATGGCCTACAACTATGGGAAATAATATTTAAAATCTTATAATACATTAAGTGTGTATATTGAGAAGACATTACATAGGCCTACTAGAAATCATACTTTCGGCCTACATTAAACCTAACCAGTTTGATAATCATTCGGATGTGTTTTAGAATTTGAAACAGCATATTTTAGGATTATAAATGTAGTTTTCCTACTGTCCCAATTTGTTATTGATTTCAATTCATTTATATGGATATGAAAAGTGTCTTGTAATTAAACACACTGAACATCAAGCATGATTCTTTTATAATTAATCAACCTCCATACTATGCACCAATAATCACATTTTAACTAAAGCTATTGCAGATTTGATGTCCACTGTGATGATTTAATCCTTTATAGCAAGTGCGGAAAGTGTTCTAATTGATGTATATCATATGGAAATTAACACAATGCTTAACACACATTTTAAAATCCGAAATTCTGCAGCATGATAGGATAAAGGGATTACATGCTTTAAAGGATATAACATTTACAAAAAAACTAGTAGGTTACTACACCTGCTAACTTATAATACATATACACCTCAGCCATAAATGATACATTTAGTTTTGGTTTATTATTGGTGGCATTTATGTGGAGAGTTGTTTCTAAGCTTATGCCTCATGTTTGTTAATGTATGGATATAGGCCATCTAATATTATGAAAACAAATAAACTTAGCTTAATTAACACAACTTAACATTTTTATATTACACTCCATAAACTGGTGAAAACTAAAATGGTTAAAAGCTCCAGAAAAAGCTAGTAAGTGGAACTTGATACAGGACGTTTTGCCAAATGAACATTAGAAGTTGTGGAAAGGTCACATTTGTGGCAGAGCTGTTGCAGTCGACTGTATTTATGTATACAAGTGTACCAAATAAAGTGGCCACTTAATGCATTAGTCATTGTGTGAAATAAGACTTTTTGCCGGTGAACTAAAAGTACACAAACAACAGTTAAAGTGAAAAAAGAATTTGTACTTTTTATTAATATTGTCATGAATGCCATAACAAAGATTTTTTTTTAATCAAAAAGGAATCAAGACTCTTAGTATAAGAGCCTAAAAGTGTATACATTATTTACATGAATGCTACATACAGAAACTCTAGTATATGGCAGCATTTACATACAAGAGAATTCATTCTAAAAAATAGAGATACAAGTCAGTATAAAAGTTAAACACTTGGGTAACAATGTAAACATTCACAAATTACTTTAATAGAACTGCTCTCCCTTTTTCAAAAATAAGTAAGGCATCTGTTTCCAGTGCATGTTGAGTTAGTAATGGAATGCTTCAAAGTTAACGGTCTGAATAATCTACCACATTCAATATTCACAGTTTTTGTAGGTCGAAAATAAAGTTCCCTTTAGGTCCATAGCAGCACTAGTAACCAGACAGCAGGCTAGACAGAAACATGGACAAATAACAGTACTGTCAGATTGAGAGAACCAGGATTAAAAGCACTTATTTTATAGAATGATAGAATTACCCACAGGTAAAGTTATCTGGAAAGAAGTTTAGAAAAGGTTTGCTGGAGATTTAATCTGAAACTTGCTTTGATACATTCTCTTTACTGGTAGTAAAAACACAAACATTGACAGGTCATTAAAAGCATGCCTGGACGGCCTTTTGTCAATCCAGTTTACTTGTTGGAAGACACAACTTGGAAGTCTTAAATCTGCTATTTGGAATAAAACAACTGAAATGTAGCATTTCATATTAAATTTCATTCACTTACTGAAAAGCCTAAAAAAACAATATAACTCTTGCCTAGAGCAAAGTGACAATGAATACACAGAGGATGCTGCCAAAACACCACATCTGAACATTTACATCAAAAGATCAAATCTAAAAACTAAATTATAGCAAATAAAACTCATACAGGCAGCAAAAACAGCTTCACACCTCTTCCTAGACTCAACTGTAAACCAGTGATCTGGAACACGAGTCCTACTGAAATGTAGGATTTAGAACCAGCCTGGTTCTACGTTCTAAAGAGACTCCACAGATCAGAGAAGCCAGTGTGTTCCGCTCATTTCCTGTGGATGCAGTGCTGATTGTCCAACAGGTGTTTTCCATGTCATCCAACAAGTTTATCAGTTAAAAATATAAAAAACACAAGAGTACTAAACCAAAGCCAAGGCAAAAAGTGTTCATTTTTAAAAACAGCGGTCATTCGAGTTGTGCATTTCCTTCCCATATTCACCACCGACACCCGGCTCCGCTCACACATCAGGACAGCAACAACAAATAAAAAAAATAAACAATCAGAGCACTTCAGCTCGGGTGATTCGTCTGTCACCAGCTGAGAGATTGTGATCCGTCGAGCAGGTTGCTGGGACATTTGTCTCTGTGCTGTGGCTGTAGACTGCTCCGTGGTCAAACAGTGGAAGACTGAACCCGCTGACTGGCCCAGTCGCCCGGCACGGACTGGGATTGGTGGAACTGTCATGAGTGCCAGTGTTTAGGGTGGTATTAAAATGAGTCTCTTGACTTATTATGGAGAAGTTCTAAAAAATATAAAAAGACAAGAAGACAGAAAAAGACAGAAGTATGTACACAATAAACAGACGTGGCCCCTGTCTTCACTGCAGTCCTTCTGCTGGAGGGTAGTGGGCAGGGAGGAGTCTCCGCTCTGTACTTGTGGTGGTGTCTGTGTGTGGCATTTATCTTAACTGATGGGGCACCGAAGAGGTAGAAAAACAGCTTTTCAATTAATAAGAATGCATTCGACACTTGTATGTCTGTCTAATTGCAGGCACATCTGGTTCTGGTAGACTACTGAATGCAGAAAAAAAGAAAGTGTTTTCCTTAACATCTTGTGTCTCTTTGCTTTGCCAGTCTACAGTCTCCCCACACCCGACTCCATCTCCTGTCCTGCCAGCTGTGCATCGTAAGCATTTCTGGTCCTCCCACTGAGTTCACCCCCCACCCCCCCCATGACTCCCACTTCCAGTCCTAGATGTGTGTGAGTGGGACGGTTCCAGTGAGGTAGTGCTGCTGGACACTGGTGTAGCCCCTCTGTGCTGCCGTGGGGTCACCGGCATCCCCTCCTGGTCCGGGGATGTACATGCTGATCATGTCCCTGAGGTCACCCTGCAAAGGGCCCCGGTGGTGGTTTGGCGTCCCAGTCGGAGGCGAGTGGGACACTGGTTCTGCTTTCACCATGGACATGGTGACGGGACTGGGCTGCTGGGGACTGCTGCTGTATGACATCGGGCTGTGGGGAGAAGACGACACAAGTTAGACGTCATCCGAGAGTTTAAAATATAATTGAATACACCTGGTTAATGGAAAAAAAATCTGACTAGACAGTCTACATGTAGTGAACCAGACTTTCCTCACATATTTCAGAAAAAAAAACGTTAGAATAATTTGATACAAGGATGCACTGCAAGGAGAAACATGTCAATGTAATAAAGAAAGTCAACAGCACAATGTCCTCAGCTGTATGGTGCTGCAGGTATGGTTTATAGTCTAACAAATTAAAACCAAAAAAAAAAAAAACTGATATGCTCCAAAAAAAAATTAACCAAATATTTTGATCTTTAAGAAGACAACCACTGTTCCAAATCAGCAACATTAAAAAAATAAATAAACTGAACTCAAGACACTCAAACACATCGACAGTCTGAATGTCACAACATAACACAAGCTAATCTTTCAAGCAAACCCCTGTTCCATCTCACAGCGACAAACTTAATTGAAGCAGGAGTTTTCAGAAGTTAAGAAAAAAAGTTACATCTAATTCTGTGCAATTTTGAGTCATTTTGCCACTTTATGCTTTATCCAACACATAATAAACAGTGGGTCTTCAGTTGGACACCTGCTTTTCACCATTCTGAGCACAAAAAAACCCAACATAAATTACAAAGTGATGCCTCTTCATCATTATCATCACCCTTCCTCTTTTGACACTACTTCATTAAGTTTTATTTGATTTGCTCACTGAAGCATTTTATTAAGTCTTAAGAACTTCAGGATAAACAAATTCATTCATTAAATTAAAGAACCTCTTCGGCAACCAGACATTATCATATGTTAACAAAATCAATATAGGAGGAACGGGAACATGACATTTGAGCTGCCACAACAATGCTGACCAGGATAAGACAATTCTGCTACCTTGGGGCATGCTAGGTATATCCTCATATTGGGACTGAAAATGGAAACAAATCCACACAATGGGAGAATAGGACTTAATAATTCCCAAATGACTGAGGGGAGAAAGCGCAGCACATCCAGAAGTCATGGAAATGTGCACTGAAGTCACTGTAGAGATAACAGAAGACTTCTAGTATTCAAAACTTATTTTACACCATGGGCCATCTAATAAAGCCATTAGGGTCTAGTTTTATATTATATCACAAAAGAAAAGAAAAAGAAAACTCAAACTAACAAGTCACAACTTTGAGTATCCTCGCTGATCTTGTTTTAACTTTTAAAAAAACTTTTGGAAAATTATGTTTGGTTGCTGTGATTCTGTACAGGAAAGGACAGGGAGCAACAAGTTTTGCTTCCAATGTGACTCAAAGCTTCTGACAAGTGAGTGACTGATAAAGCACATCAAAACATCTTTCAGGGAAGCTTTCAGGATTCACCTGTTGGAGAACAAAGATGTCTGAAATTGTAATGCTGCAGTTGAGTCATGTCAAAAAAATAAAATAAAAAAAAAAAGTGACCAAATTATCAGAATCTCAAATAAATTTCAACATCATCCATCCCCACATTTGTCAAAGTGTTGTCTTTGTACTTTGTGGGGTGGGGGGGGGGCATGAGACCTAAGGCAAGAGGCAGAGACCCAGAAGTGGAACTGGGACAATGGTTTAGCAGGAATAGGGGATTGTGGGTAGAGGACCACACACAGAGCGGCCCTTCCTACCGTCAAGTCATCCTGATCAACATTCCAGGCAGGACCCAGCCCAGAGCAAAGCGTCACACGCATAACAAGTAGGCAACAGACTGAAGCCTGTTGTTCCTGTGACTCAATGGGACTGAATGTACTTTATCTCAACATTTCCACCCGATTAAAGTTTTACTTTTAAAGTGCCGTACTACATCAGGCGCTCTGTAGATTGAAAGGTTTATTTCACACCACTTGTCATTATCTATTCTGTACTGCATTTCATATTTGTTCAGATATTGTTGAAAAACAATTAAGGTGAATTACCAAATCAAAAGAAATGTATGTTAAATGGTTCTTCTAAAGTTCTGTCTAAAAACCATCACAAACTTGTAATAAAACCTAAACAAACACAATGATGTGATTCTGTATGAGAGGAGTGTAGCCTAAGTGAATGAAGATCTATATTTATATGGACCCTCTTATAAAAGGATAAAAACTCAATCGAAAGAAAATGATATTAAAAAAAAAAAAAAAAAGCTAAAATAAAACGCCTTTGCGCATGCGTAACTTATTTAAAGAAGTTGCGTGAAGCCGCACCACTCCTCTACCGATTATTATTTTTAAAGCGCTTACACTATTTTACCATCCTTTTAAGGAAACCATTCTTACGTCCAATTAGAAAGTGCATGACTTGTGTTCAGAGAATTTGTACGTTTTTGATCAAACTTTTAATTTCAAAATAAAATTAAAAAAAAATAGCGCCAGATTGTGACGCAGGTGGATCCGACAGTGCATGTTGGAGACCTTGTTTAATGGCTTTCTATGGAGCAGGGGGAACTTATCTAATTTAATTACGCATGATTTTCAACTTTAGATAATAGACTATGAAAAAATAAGATAATATATTAAAATCACAATTTACTCAAAATGTCTTTTGGCCATTGATTATTTTTCTCACTGCAGTAAGTGGCATGATTAAAAAGGTAGCCGTACATTTTCAAATCCGTAGAAGGTGTTATTGTAAACCTAAACAGACACTCACCTGTACGAGTTGGCTCCGTTCATGTAAGACTGTGCTGCAGTCATTGCAGGTGGGTACTGGAGAGCTGACAGATCGTACCGGTGTAGCTGCTGTGTGTAGCCGAGCGCCTCGCCCTGCATGCCGGCGTACCCCCCAGTGGGACCCCAGCCGTAGCTGTCCATCCTCGGACTGCCACCTTGGCCTTGCGCCGCTACCAGTAGGTTGCCTGCTGACAGCGGGTACTTGCCTACCTGAGTGTCCTTCTTAAGCAGGGGCTTTGTCTTGCGGCGTGGTTTGTACTTGTAGTCGGGGTACTCCTTCATGTGGACTGCCCGGAGCCGCTTGGCCTCGTCGATGAAAGGCCGCTTCTCGGCATCAGTCAGGAGTTTCCACTCCGCTCCCAGCCGCTTGCTGATCTCAGAGTTGTGCATTTTGGGGTTTTCTTGGGCCATCTTGCGCCTCTGCCCCCTGGACCAGACCATAAAGGCGTTCATGGGCCGCTTGACTTTATCCATTGGGTCGACTCCAGGTGGGCATGCAGTTTTGGAGCCCGGGTGAGAGTTGCCATTGCTTCCCATGTTCCCGGTCATGTTGCCGGTGACCGGTGACATTCCCTGGGAGGTCTGGTGAGAAGGAGGCTGGCCGGTCGGCTTCAACTCGTGTTCCATCATGCTGTACATGTTGGACAGTTGTAGTGAAGTGAAGGAGTTACAGAAGAGTTAAAACACTGAACACACAGTAGCCTTTGTCGCCGTCCACCTGGCGACTTGGGGCCAGGTTTAACCGGGAGCGCCGGGTGATGCAAATCAACTAATTACTCACGACGCACCCAGGAGACAAAAACACCGCAAAGGACGACCAGTTTTCTCTTAAATGATAAGTCTGGTTGTAGCAGTCATTACTTTGATACTGAAATACACTAAAGTGATTCAAAAATCCAGCAGCTACCTCTCCTCAGTGCTATGAATTAGTTCTCAGCGGAAAACCACTTGTTGTCAGAAGGCCAACTCACACACTGAACTCATCTGCCTGTTCACTCCAAAAGTTCCCCTATTCTCGTGCAGTCAGCCGGCTGTGGACCAATGGGAGAGCGAAGAGCTTCTGTGTGTGTGCGCATGCATTAGCAACTGAAAAGACTCCTAGGGTGCGCGAGACACTTGTTGATGACGGTGGTGGAGAGAGGGGAGGCATTCCAGGGAGACAAGTAGGCCTATCTTATTATTCAATTATTATTAACTACCTGATCAGATTGTTCACATTTGAACAAAGGGGTTAATCAAAGTTATCTACGAGTGTGTAAAAATCACTGCTTTGGGTTCAAACAAACACACACACTCTTTCTCTCTGTCACACGCACACACGCGCACGCACACACACACACACACACACACGCACACACACACATACACATACACACACACACGGATGTATTTCTCTAAACCTCAACAACAAGGAACTTCAAACTGCCTGTATCTGTCTTCTTTTTTTAATCCGGTGTATTTATTCTGTGTTTGTACTGCGTGACACATAAAAAAAAAAGTGCAAGCCAAAACAACAAAATATAATACAAATAACCCATGACTTCTTATATTAATAAAATACATTTGCAATCTGCAAAAACAAGCAACATCAACAAAATACATTTGGGGAATCCTTATGTGTTTTTCCCTTTTATTGCAAATGTTAATTTTTCCATTAAAAAAGCAAGATAGCAAGGCTTTTATAGAATATCAGCAATTGTATTTGAAGATAACAACATTTTTATCTTTTAATGAAAAAAAAATCCTGTATCTATTGTATTTTAGACCACCACAAACATTTACAGATATCTTTATATTGAGGCCAGATTAAGTCCCACTAGGGCCCCTGTTGACCTCCACTTCCGTTGTGTTTAAGTACCCATCAGATACAGTGGGGACTGCAGATTACAAATGGAAGCTTCATTTTATTTTTGCCTACAGGCCCAGAAACCACCCAGTTTAAAAGTTTTAAAACTACTTTGACACAGTGCCCCTCTACACCACAGATATCTGCATTTGCCATCTTTTCCTGGGTGGTAATCCAATAGGTCACTAACATTTTAGGGCAAATAAAATAAATAATGTTACAGAACAGTTTGTTTTTCTGTAGATTATAGGCATTACTCTGTAGTTCATAATGGTGATGGTACTTTTTTGGTCACTGTCATGAGTTTCTCCCAACTTTGTATTACATTTGTCATAACTTTATTTATGCCATTATTATGCAAATGTTACACATATCCCTCCGCCATATACCAAGTAAACTAGTCCGACTCAATCAAAAACTTCAACTTTATTATTAGTCCGGCTAACCGCAAATTAAATGCTTGTTGTGTCTTCTTTAAAGCCACGCTTTTGAGAAGCCTGACCCTCCTTTCAGACGATTGTGCTGAAGACATGTCCCTATACACGGGTATTGATTCAGCTACAATGGCACACAGAATTACTTTAGAGCTGCAGGAGAATGAGGAAGATCTTTGTTGGTTTGGCAAAATAGACCTCTTCTTCTGCTATCCTCTGGAGTCTTTGTTGTAACAGCAGTGTTCCCCAAAACTACAAGGACCACGCTGTCTCCAAGTCTACTCAACTTCATCCCAAGTTGGCTTCAGTGATGTAGTAGATAAATCCCTCCATTTAGCTCGGCATATTACGTCATACAGGATAGTGAGCTGTATCATTTAGATCTAAATTAAATAAATAATGATGTGTTAATTAACAACAACGAAGTAGTGTTTCCTCAATCCACAATAAACATTGTGTAGTTGTTGTTTGTTTTATGATGATCACATAGAGAAGCTGAAATACACATTTGTGTTTATCATTACATCACTTTTTCAACACTGCTGTGGAATAATGCACGGCCAAAATGAGCTGGTGGGCTCCCATTAACTCCCCTATTCCTCCCACCCTCTGTGCAATGTGCAATATTCCCAAAACCAGTTTTACATACCCTTTCTCATCATATTGATAACTGTTGTTTTTGCATATAATCTGCCCAGAAGTGGCTGAATGTGGGAGGTGTTGGTGGTTCCTGGTAGCCGTGCTAGGTTCTGTGTGTTTCCACCCCTCTGGTGAGTGAAAGCACTGTCAGCATTGAACTCAGGAGTCCTAACTCTCAATGCACCTAATTAGTTTCGGGGACAGCAGCATTGTTGCTGACGTCACCAGATCAGCTGGGATCATGTGATTACACATCAACATAACTATTCACCCAAATAATCTCAACTCAAAGATCCACTAGCTTGTTTAGAGCTTTTCATTGTGTTGATCGGAAGATTTAAAACTTTTACTTCCTTTTGTGGGTTTGAAGTTGCGTGTGTCCACGTGTTGTGTATCATAATTTCATTATGTCTCTTGCTCCGCTTTAAAATGGATTAATGCTTGACCCTAATATTTAATGGGCGTCCCGCCATAGATACCGACAGCATAGGTTTTGATTTATAGTTCAGCATCAGTTTACACCTGTTGATAACACCACCACAACCTTTACTTGTATTCTCCACAGTAACTTCTTCCCTTCACTTTGTGTAGAGGGATGGGGGACTATTACTATTAAATAAGTGGAAGTACATCCAGATAACTCTCATTACCGAATAGGAGACTATTGCTTTGCCATCATCGTGTTCTTTCAGTCACTGTGACAGAGAGAGGAAATTGGTAAGCAGCATGTTTGTAGCCGAAACGGCTTTGTTGCCGAAACGGCTTTGTTGCATGAAAAGCAGAAGAATGACTCTTTCTTCAACTTCCTTAAAGGGGAAGTCCACTGATTGTCTTGGGAAGTACTACTTCATATGTGAAAAAAGCTGTATAAAGCCTTAAGTGTATCCAGAGGGAGCTGTGTTACGTTTGATAAATGGTTCAAGTAATGTCACATGAGTCACTGTAGGTTGGGGCTGAAGACTACAAGTTTGAAAATAAAAAAGTGAGCGTACCAGACCTTTTGTTTGCTCATCATCTCTGCTTGAGGCTCCTGGCTACATTAGCCGCTACTAGCATAGCACACCTGGATCTTTGACCGAACTCTTAGCACTCAAGTTGCATTGTGGGTAATATAGATGCTAGGTCTTGATAAGGTAGAAGAATGCGTTAAATTAAAAAGACGATATCTGTGGTTTTGCTGCATCGATGTTGATACTTTTTGAAGCTGTCCATCATGAGTCTGACAATGTTATAGCAAGCGGCAACCTCCGGGTCGGAAAAGTGAAGACATTTCGGAATTGCCTTAAACCTGCATTCTTTCTAATGGCCTGCAGGGGGCGACTCCACTGGTTGCAAAAAGAAGTGTGATGATATAGAAGTCTAAAAGAAAATGTCCCTATTTGTCACTTACCACAGTAAACATTTTCCTAATCGCTAGTTTCAAGTCTTCTTCAATACAGCATGACGTTCATTTAGTAAATGTCCCATTTAGAGTAAAATAGATGATTAAATTAATAAAACAAGCAGTTAATCAACTATAAATCAAGCTTTAACATCTGTTAAATGAAAAGTTCTCAAAATAAAGTATTTAAAACTGAAATTAGAAGACTGTTGAGTAGTGCCACAGCCAGGCAGAGCACAGATGAGAATAACTGTCTCACACACTCACAATGAGACAGGTGAGACTTTCAAGCACTTGGCTGACAAATGTGTGTGTGTGTGTGTGTGTGTGTGTGTGTGTGTGTGTGTGTGTGTGTGTGTGTGTGTGTGTGTGTGTGTGTGCGAGTGTGTGTGTGTGTGTGTGAGCCAGAGAAAGACGGGTGGTGGTTGTACGCCAGGGTTTTTCTGTGCAGGTGTGTGTGCGACATCTTATCATAAGTGTGTGTGTGAGTGAGTTTTCGTAAGTCAGTTGGAGAGTGTATTATGCAGATGTGTGTGTGCATGCTGCAGGTGTGTGTTTGTGACCGTGTGTTTGTGACTAATTGGGAATTGTGAGGCTCCAGTCTCCCGTTTCCATCTCCATGACAACCTTGTGTGGAATCCCTTCCAAACCTTGCCCTCCTCCTCCTCCTCACTCCCCCTGGCTTTCCTCTTTCAAAAACAACTCACCAACACTCACACGCTCAGCTTTTCTTCATCTATCTGTCAACTTCTGTGGCTTCAGATGGAATGGAACGTCAGTGAAGCTTACTTTACGCTTGTGTGTCACATCAGACACAACGTGGCGGTCCGTTTCCTCCTTTCTGTCCATCGTCACAGAACTGTGCTCTCTATATTTTTTTGCAACTTAAAAGTTTTCTTTTTCTGCTTGCTTGTCAAAGTTGAGTGAAGACAGTTTTCAGTCCTCTCTCTATCCGTCCTTCCCACTATCAAGCTCACTAATCAGTCAAATGTACTACATGTATATACTCCTCTACAAGTGTCATCCATTTTTTTTCTTAGCCTGTTAAATATAGTCTTTGATCACAGTCATATGGTGCTAAATTTAATGATTTTAATAACTGATAATGCCACAGTGGTGTGTGTTCTCCCATTTGTGTGGCACACACATGCCGGGGTGGGTGTGTCGATCCTTATGTGGGTGTGAATGTTCCGCCTACTCTGTTCAGCTTTAATTGCTGCAGTTTTACCTGTGACACAAAACTGTCTGGCAAATCTTATCGGAGAAAAAGGGGACACATAGATAGTTGTTGCAATTCTTGGTTATGACAACATTTAGGAAAGCAGTGCTCCAGAAGAAAGTTCCAGGAGAAAGTTTTGTGAACTGAAGAGTGCCAGGAGGCCGTCGTTCAGATCAAGGATATTTTGTCCAACACTCCAGGACTGAAAGTTCCAGACTTAAGCTCGCCACTTTCTCCTGCTGTTAAAGTGTGTGATGGCGGGGTTGGAGCTGTCCTTCTTCAGCCCGATGAGGACAGCTGTGAAAGTGCCTGTGACATACTATTCCACAAAGTTATGCAAACGACAACTAGCATAATAAACCCCTAATGCTGGACCCACACTAGAGGATAATTGGGCAGATTTGGGGTCCAATTCGCCACTCACGACAAACACGGGGGCGTTCCAGATTGAGGGATTGTCTGAACTGATTATCTTCCCAAATGATCCTGTAGTGTGAGCGGTTTACAGACATAATCTTGTTTCCTGACTGGATCGGAGTCTACCCGATTTCAAATTGTAAATAATTCTGACTGAAATTCTGCAGTGTGAAAGGAACAGCAATGGAATATTGAGCAGAAACACGCAGTTGCCCAATGAGAGCGAGCTAACCGGGAAGCGTCACCAGCACGTTAGCTTATAGCTGTAGCTTGCAATAGTTTTAGACTAACAATAAAATGTATTTCCAGCTTGTGCTGCAAAATGTATAAGCCGTGCTGATTCTGTCTTCTCAGCCATGACTTCAACTGCAGTTTTATTTTTCTCTTTTTTTTTGTTTTTGGGGCAAAACTTAGCCCACACAAGTGCAACCAGCTGACGACGACGTTGGATCCTGTGAATTACTGTGAGATCCCAAGTTCCCGGATTTGCCGCTCTAAAATCGCTACGTATAAACGGCAAGTGTGTAGTCCTGTGTTTTGACTGAATCGTCTGGTGGGCGCGTTCTTATGATTAAAATATTTGAAAATCATCTAGTGTGCACCGGACATGACACAGAAGCTTTGGTGTTGGCCATAAAGCAACTTGAAATGTATGTCGCCAATGGTGACAAGATCGTGGTTTACCACAAATCTGTTAGTTTTCCTGACCAAGTTCCAGCGTGCCAATGCTCAAGCACATCTCAGCCAAGAACAAGCCGATGCCTTATCCGGGGTCTGAGAGAATTCCAGGTTAAGGTTGATGTGGGTGATTTAATACGTTAGTCATATCAGCTTTACAAAGCGTGACAGGCTCGTGGCTTTTTATTTGTCTGTGTTGTTTTGGTGTTTTTCTGCTCCCTAGTGGCTAAAAATCATTGAATGCCACTTTAACCTAATTATGCCATAATATCTCCTGCTGACTTAAATGTGGACTCACTAAGCATGTCAGAGCATCAAGTCACATGACTTCTTTTAGTGTTAAAGAGCTTTGACCATGACATTTCCATTATAGCTTCTCATTCACAATACCCACAAAGTAATGAGAGGATTCAAATGTTATGGAACTCACCGAGGTAAAAACAGCTTGATGGAAAGGAGGGAAAATCTGAATGAACAGAAATTAAGTGGGATGAAATCAAGAAGTAAGAAGGGCAGTGGAGTGGGGGTGGGGTGTAGATTATAGGGTGAGAAAGAAGCAGTGAAGACGGGCAAATGAAAGCCACAAAATGAAGGAAGAAAGGGAGACCAAGATGGCGAGGGAGAACAAGAGAGGAGGAGGAGGGACGAAAGGATGAAGGGATGGATGATGAAGGGGTGGGGTGTGAGGGTTCAGTGCAGGAGGGTGGTTTTGGGTGACAGGCCTCATTGAATAGACCTCTATTCTCCCCTCTGCTGGCTTCTCTTCTCATGCAAAACAGGCCTGTTCAGCCTCCCAGCCATCCGTCACACAACAGAAAGACCATGGCAGGCCCTTTACGAGCCTCACACTCGCATAATCCCCCCCACCCACCCCACCATCTCTCAACCCCACAATCCAGCACCCAACAGGGGGTGGAGTGGGTAACAGGAGTGTGTATGTGTGTTGGGCAGTTGGGGGATGGGCACAGGGTATCTTCGCCAAAGTGCCTTTGGAAGAAGGGCCACCTAGGCTGAGAGCAGGACAAAAAAAGCAGAGACGTAACATGTTTTGAGGCTGCATGGACGTCATATTGGGACACCGGGGAGGTTAGGAGGGGTTAACCTGCCTGGGATGTAGTGTGTGTGTGTGTGTGTGTGTGTGTGTGTGTGTGTGTGTGCGTGTGTGTGTGTGTGTGTGTGTGTGTGTGTGTGTGTGTGTGTGTGTGTGTGTGTGTGTGTGTGTGTGTGTGTGTGTGTGTTGTGTGTGACAGGGGGCCATTGAAAGTGTTGGTGCGGGAAGTTACAAGTCAATGACAGCTGGAGGGACTGCAGTTTTTATTTGTGTTCTTCGTGTGTGCTGGAGCAGGACGCATATTCACATTCACTGTGCATGACAATGCATGTGTGTGGATGCTGCATACATGTATTATAGACAGAGGAGGTGGATGTATGTATGTTCATCGATGTAGTCTGTGTGTGGAGGACATTACGCCAGTCCTCAATACTTCAGGACTATTTGAAGGTTGGGTCTTAATTTTAAGGTTAAAGTTAGAGTTACGTGTAGGGGTTGAGGTTAGGCCTTTAGCTGTGAGGGATAAGGGTTAACCTTCTGGGCAACAGCGCACCGTCAATGTACGTCCACTAAAAGTGCTTGTTTTTGCCACTGATAGGCTCAGATTGTTGTTATAAGTGCCTGACAACATTATAGAAAGGACCTTAAAGAAAAATAATGTTTTTATCACCTTTCACTTGATCCGGTCTGTCTCGCTCAAAGTGAAGTCTCGCTCTGAAATCTGGCATCGCATCCACATTGTCCAAATCAAGTAAATATTCAGCCATGACATTTAAAATCATTTAGATAACACAAAGCTATGTTTTCTGTACTCCAACACAACAAACTGTGAGAACACCGGCACTCCTCTCTCCAACTGTCACGCACCTATCCACCGCTCTAGGCAACAACTCACACAACACAATAACAAACAAACCCAGTGTTAGGATCCTTTCCATAATCTTGTCAAACACGTAATAATAATCCACGCCTGTCAGTGGCAAAACAAGCACTTTTAGTGGATTGATGGTGCACTATTGCCCGGAAGGATTACATTGCAGCGCTCTCGCTCAATACTGAAATCCTGTTTTTGCTGACCTGCTGCAGTGACGTACAGGTGTGCTACATGACCCTGTGACATTCCTTCTGACCTCAGCCAATCACAGCCAGTATCCGGAAATATATACCTTCCTGCATTCATCTTGTGTCATTTATTTATTTTCTTAGCATCTCATATTTAATAACAGGGGAGGTACCTGCAGGGTCAGGCTTGGGGGCAATTCAGCCATTTTTGGATGGATCCAAACCTTTTTTTGTTTACTATGCGTGCTTTCAAAATGCCCTACATTAAAAAAAAAAAAAAAGATAAATAAATATTGATGATAATCCAATCCTAACACACAATAGAAGACATAACAAAATGTTCTAGAGCACCAAATCAATTCCAGTAGGTCAGTAGTTCTTCTCATCACACTCATTTATTTTTTATCTCCCACTTGATAAGTATGAAATACTATGAGAACTCAATTTAAACTTTCTCTCTCTCTCTCACTGTGAACTTTTCATCTTTTGTGATCACATTCACTGGACCATCCCGCCAATGATTGGTTACAATTGACAATGTTAATCACTACATCCCCACTGTGAAGCAACAGCAACATGACAATAAACTACTGTATATACGACACATTATTTTGAAGGACAGTCCAGGATGTAGAGTTTGACCTGCAAAATTGTCCAATATGGATGTCATTCCTAAGATACTGGGCTAATACACATGTACCCACTATTTTTGGACAAGTGTTCACCAGCATACATCACTCTAATAACCCCCTGCTGTACTGTAACTACCGCTCAGCCTAAGGCTACAAACCAGAAGAAATAAATCATTCAACCACTTAAACAAATTCATGAATTCTGAGTCCATCTGGGACAGACATAAAGCAGTCACATCTGAGACTGAGTGGGTGGCCCTCACATTCACAACTACAGTCTGCTCTGTTGGCCGCTGAGCAGCTTAGGCATTGCTCAAGGGCACCTCAGTGGTGGTGATGAGGGAGGTGCAAGGCCTGCTCTATCAATATTTGTCACGTCAATGGGGGAATCGAACAGACGGCCTTCCTCTACATCAGGGGCTCTCTAATGTATGTACCTGGGAATAATTTGACCTATTTTTTTACACTTCTATAGGCCTAGTTATGTGAAAGAAAGATAAATGCATAAGAAATATTCTGGATATTTATTATCATATTTGCAACAACATTTTAAATGCAAATCAAGAGAAAGGGGCTCATTTGAAATGCATTTAAGAAAAACACACCATCACTCTTAGTGCAACACAGTATATAAAATATAGTACAATGTTAGATTAGATTGTGATCTATGAACTATTCAGTATTTAAAATGTTGTAACATAAAAAAATATATAATTGAACCTCAAAACGTTTCACAAACCCCACTTTGAGAACCACTGCGCAACATATGTCCTCAGTCAGTGTGGATAGCTTCTTTTTCCCAAAGTCAAATTTAAATGATGTATTAACCAATCACAACCTGAAACCATCTACATGGTAAATATATGTTCACAGTATATTTAATGCACAACTATATCCCTATGCAAGAAATTAACTCTTAAGGACATTGTCTGCTAAAAACAAAAAGGTGTTGTCCACAGTAAATGACAGCAGCTCCGACTCTGATGCTGCACGAGTTTAAAACGCCGCTTCCGTTGTGATCCTGCATGGTATTTGATGAGGATTCTTTCTCCAGTTAGAAACGCTTTCAGCCCGTTCATTTAGCACGTCTGCCATTGAGAAGAACAATGCCTCCCTCTAGTGGCTACTGGGAAATATTGAACACGTTTCCATTGAAACTAAAATATGCAGCTAGACAAGTACACTAAATGAGCTTAAATAAAATCAAAAACTCGGCAGCAGTCTTCTTATAATCGCTTGAATTTTTCATGTTTATCATTAAGCAGCTAGGGTGTCATGTCCTATATTGATCTACATAAAAGATGCAATGAATCCAGACTCGAGCTGACTGCCCAAATTCTATACATATTTGTCTTTGAGTTCTGGACGTTCTAATCTGATAACAAAAATATGATTAGGCCTACCTTAAAACAAATATTTAGTATACTGTATTGCAACGACGTTTACGTTACATCTGACGTCAGATTCAGACGAAGGACGCGCAACACAAAGTAGTCCAGTGACACAAGCTGTCAAACTGCTTCTGTTCTCTGGGATTTTCTACTATATTTGCACACGTGACTCAATGGACATGACACCGATATACACTTAAATGTTTATTGCGGAAAGACAACAATCAGTAACGACATACTAGAATGTTTTATTACCAAGCTGAAGACTACTGCACTCACTAATTAGATGCAGCTTGAGATGGCAGATCAGTAAAGAATCACGAGATAAATAAAGGGCAATCCAGGTGTTTCGCTGTACCTTTAGTCCTACAGTCGACAACCATTTTAATCAAATGAAGCAGAAAAAAAAACCTGTTGTGATAAATATTACTCCTCAGTGGATAGTTGTCTTTCAACGCCGGAAGTTGGGACCAAACCTCGGTGCCCTCAGCAGCCAATCAGCGACAGATTCGCAGCACAGGTAGGCGGTCCATTACAACCAGCCTCGGCAGTCAAATGTTTCTAAATTGTGTATATTCATTAAATACTAGCCTTTCCACAAAGGGTTTGGCAATAACAGCTTTCATGCTATTCAACAATGCAGAGGCCAGTTTACACTGTTAAAGAGAAACCTTTATTTTTTATTATTTTTGAAGACCATTAAAATAAATACTATACAGAATCCAATGTAGAAAACTTGATACCGTTTCGGTCTCAAAAGGTTAACAATTCCGTAAATCCATTTTAAAAATAGCACTGACTACACACCTCAAGACATGACGGTTCTCCTACACACCAAACCCCATGACAGGCATTTTAATGAGCGCTTAGAAAGAGTAGAGTGTGGGGTAAGGATCTCTATATACTTCATCTGTAGTTTGGTCCTTTCATATCAGCGCAGACTGTACCCCTCCCCAAACATTTTTGGCGAGGTAGGTTACAAAAACACTCCCATCTTATCCAAAAAAAAAAATCAAAAAAAAAAAATCCAATGTTTACAAATAAAAATCTAAATGAACAATAAGTCAAAAGTTAGAGATGAGAATTGAAGCAGGTTGTCAGGGTCGAGAGGCAAAGTCTCCACAGCACTCACCGTTGTTTTTGCCTCCAAACGTCTGTGGCCACCAGTCTTCAACTGAATGCTACTGCACAGACGACTGTACAAGTCAAGCAGTATGTACAATAGCAATTAAAAAATATATATATATATGAAACAGCAGTAAAAGGATCAAAACGGTAAACCACTCAATCATGATGGATTTTACTATATAGGTCTTTTTATTGAATATGCCCTGTGTACTCTAGCCCCAAAACCTTTTCTTAACATGATCATGGATGCGAGTTAAAAGGCGGTTTCCAGTACACCGAAGGTTGTTTAAATACTGATCTGGTCAAATGCAGCACTTCCCATTCCATTAGGTTGTTGTGTTGAGCCCAAACTTAACTGCAGTCTAAACCTCTCAGCTATAAGTCACCAAACAGTGCGGCACCTGTTTACTGTGTGCAGGTGCAAATCACAGCCATAGTTCACAAAAGCTTCGATGACCTTTGTGATAGCGTCCAGCATGTCATCAATTGAGCCAAGTTATTAATTTAATGTTAAGCTTTTGCTAACAGTCAGAGCTAAAACACTTTAAACATCAACTTTGTCGTTTTTATTTAATGTGCTTTTGGAAACGCCGTTACGTTTTTGCACGTGTGGGACCCAGTTACAAACCGATTTGTTTGATGTTTAAAGTCTTCAGGTTGCAAAACAAATGTTCAATTTAATGCTTTAAGGTTTAGAGGGGGGGGGATTAGCTGCAGGGAAGAATTTAGGTGCCAATATGGAGTAATGGACTATGGCAAGCAGATGAAGCAGGTCAGTAATTCATCCTTCCAAAACAACCAAAAACTATTTCAAAAGGTTAAGAAGGAATAATGGCCACATTCTTCCTTTCCTTAGAATGTAGAGGGTAAAGTCATTGTGGAATTTAGCAAAAGGAAGTTCTTAGAATTCAGATCGTATAAGAAACAAGGTTTGACTGCTAAAATAAGTGGGGAGGGGGGGGTGGCGATGGGCACTTGGAGTCATCTAGATAAGATCGGCCACATTCATGGGCATCTCCTCAACGGTGGTGTTGTAGAATGTCTCAATGTCCCTCAGGGTTCGCTTGTCATCCTCAGTCACCATGTTGATGGCTACGCCCTTTCTGCCAAAACGACCACCACGACCAATCCTGAAAAAAGAAAAATCTGTTCAACTGAGAAACGAGCATGTGGCGACTCAAAACAGCAGCAAGAGACAATTATATTCGGAAGACTTGTGAAAAGATTCAAGATGGAAGATTTATATATAAAAAAAGTATGGGTTAAAGGTTTATGACTCGCAACAGTTATTTAATACTTTGCACTAGTAGGTTCTTACCTGTGGATGTAGTTTTCCCTATTGGTCGGCAGGTCGTAGTTGATGACTAGGGACACCTGCTGGACATCAATACCTCTGGCCTGAGAAGGAGCATAATGAACATTTATTACAGCCATGTCAATATATATATAAAAACACAAAGGCGCAGACATGACAAGCGCCAACTTTCTGCTTTCAGTTTCAAAATGAACAGCTACTAAGTAAAGTGTATATGTACCAAAGTCTAAAGTGAGCCTTGTCCAAATTAAAATATACAATCTAAATGTTTTCTGATAAGACAGAGTGTATTCCGCCAATTAGTTGTGAGTCAAGGACTTAAACCCCGCTACAGTGGAGGGCAGAAAGACTTCTTTACCAAGGAACATTCAGTCCTTCACCACCACAGCAGATGGGAGGAGAGGGAACCTTGGACTGCACAGACATTTAACAAATGCTAAGATGAATACTGTGTTATTGTACATACCAGCAGGTCAGTGGTAATGAGGACTCGACTGGAGCCAGAGCGGAACTCCCTCATGATCAAGTCTCTCTCTTTCTGGTCCATGTCACCATGCTGAAAGACAAGATCGCAGGATACAAGTGAGACAAAGCCAAACTTAAGAGCAAAGGCAAAACAGCAACCTTGCAGTCACAGGGGATCAGAGTTCTACACAGGGCGCAAAACTAATTTTGTCGACAGGCCAAAAGGCTAGTGATGTTTAAATTTGACCAAATTGATCCAAAAGTAGATAGTCTCCAAATTATTAAATATACAATCCAAACATTTGATAAAACTGAATGTATTCCGCCAATTAGTTGTGAGTCAAGGACTTAAACCCCGCTACAGTGGAGGGCAGAAAGGCTTCTCTACCAAGGAACATTCAGTCCTTCACCACCACAGCAGATGGGAGGAGAGGGAACCTTGGATGTAACAGTATTCATTTTAGAAGCAAACTTGACATTTGTTTAGTTATCACTTTATTAAATTACGGTACAACCAAATTACACAAGCCGACTGGGACATGATCATTGATAAAAGTCATCCTAATTTATACAAAAAAGTACGATAACGTTTGGTTTACATTAGAGGCAGAATATCCCAAGACTGCAGAAATGGGGAGGCTCTTACCAGAGCAGACACGGTGAAGTCTCTGGCGTGCATCTTCTCGGTCAGCCAGTCCACTTTCCTCCTTGTGTTGATGAAGATGACCGCTTGTGTGATTGTCAGGGTTTCGTACAGGTCACACAGCGTGTCCAGCTTCCACTCCTGAGGACCATGAGCAGGGTCAGACACAAGCAAATGTGTTTTACAGAGATGCTCCTGTTATTTAGCCTACCCTCAGTTATAAATTGGTTGGAGAAAATGTAGAAATACGTTTTCAAAAGGAGACTCATATTTGCTTACTAAACTTGATAACCGGAAAATGTTTCTCCACCTCTTTCTCCACATTGATGTAGAACTGACGGATGCCCTCAAGGGTCAGCTCCTCCTTCTTTACCAGGATTCTGACAGGTTCACGCATGAACTTCTTTGTGACCTCCAAAACATCAGCTGGCATGGTGGCTGACAGAAGGACAACCTGAAAAACAGACATGGGAGGGCTGGTTAATACCTGAGACAAAAGTAAATCCTCAAATTGAATGCTAAACATTGTTGGACAAGACTGAATGTATTCCGCCAATTAGTTGTGAGTCAAGGACTTAAACCCCGCTACAGTGGAGGGCAGAAAGGCTTCTCTACCAAGGAACATTCAGTCCTTCACCACCACTGTAGATGGGAGGAGAGGGAACCTTGGACTGCACACAGTATTCATCTTAAAGCAAACCTGCTGTGCTGGATGTATGGCTCTCTTCGTCTATGGTAAAACAAAAAGTAAAGAGTCAAAGCTCTTACCTGTGTGCTGCTTGCTAGTTTCTGGAAAATCTCGTAGATCTGGTCCTTGAACCCTCGACTAAGCATCTCATCAGCCTCGTCCAGCACAAACATTTTGATGAACTTGGAAGCTGCAAGAAATTGTAAATTACATAAATAATTTGGGCCACTTATTATATTCTGTATTTCATAAGCTCTGATGCAAGAATAAATACTGGGATGGTGTCTATGCCGTCACTTATTCAAAAGGGGATGGTGTTGTATTCAGAAAATAATGTATGATCATGTCTCTGGATCCCTGCTGTGCTGAAGACTCAGGCCAGCAAAACGCCAACCAGAGCAACAACACGGCAGTGGTTTACAGAGTCAGCTGACACGCATGGGTTTCATCATTATACAACAGTTCTACCTCCGATTATGCATCAAAACGGCAAGATTTGTTTTGAGTAAAGTGGAGTAACATTATATCTATCAAGTCAATCTGCCACCTTTTCATTCAGTTGAGCATGCAGAAGTGCACGTCCAGGGGATTTTGAGTCACATTTTATTTACAACACAAGTCAATGGTTCAGACATTAATTTGAGAAACTATAACAAAAGTCAGAGCACTTTTACACAATTCATTCTCAGGATGACTTACAGAGGATTTTGCGATTCAACATGTCGAAGACGCGGCCGGGGGTTCCCACCACAATGTGAGGGGACTCAGCCTGCAGCTTCTGGACTTCACAGCGAATGTTGGTCCCTCCGATACAGGCATGGCAACTGGCTCCCATGTAGTCACCCAAGGCCAGCACCACCTTCTGGATCTAAAAACATTTTTTAAATAAGTTTAACACTAAAACATGAATTGACAAATTGTATACATTCCAACAAAGCACATCATAGGCCGAGTAAAAACGATGAGCAAAATATACATTTAAAAAATAAAATAAAAACATTTGATACAGACAAGACAACACTTTAAAATGGTTCAAGTCTAGCAAAATGCTCTGTTAAAAAGATGCGTTTTGGATTTGGACTGAGATTATACCAGTTTACCCCATTGCAAATAAGTACACTATTATAAAACAAGGCAAATACTTCAATGAATTTAGGATTTCAGTAGATTCCATTTTGAACACAACCAAAGCCAGTGCCAGTCATTCTGTTACTACTTATGATACAGCCAGCGTCTAGTGCCTTGTTACTTATTCTCATTTAGCACACACAAGCAGATTTATCCAATGATCTAGGCAGTCACCAATTTAAACACTAGCTGATTATTCCCTTTTAGAAGTGTGATGGATGCTGTATTCAGAAAGTAATGTATGATCATGTCTCTGGATCCCTGCTGTGCTGTAGACTCAGGCCAGCAAAACGCCAACCAGAGCAACAACACGGCAGTGGTTTACAGAGTCAGCTGACACGCATGGGTTTCATCATTATACACCAGTTCTCCTTCTGACTGTAGCTGCCACCATGTGTTTAAAATGTACACTTATGTTGATCTGCCCTTTCAGTCAATATAAGTCCCTTCATATTTAATATAAAAATGAAATACAAAGTTGATTAGTTATTTATTCCCAACCTATTGAAATTTCTTACTTTAATTACTTTGTTTAGCCTTTCAAAAACCATTTCTACTGGAGTCAAAAATCTGTTTGTGCTGCAGCTTGACATACTAAAGGTCGGTATGCACCTGTATTAACATGACAGTCTAGCGCAGCAATCTTACAGCACCATTAAAAAAATACTTTTATGGCTGATTAGATCATAAAATGTCATTTTCAAAGCTTCATTCAAAAACCCTCAGTAGAAAGTTTAACATATATAAAGTGGTACTGCTCCATTAGTTATTTAAGCAGTCAAATAGTCTTGGAATCATATATGGATTTTAATACTGTGCAAATACTTGACAAGTCCAAGCTCAACATCTTGAGTCAGTAAGAACTGCAATCGAATAATACATTTATTAATGTGTTGCCGTTGGACTGATCCTGCTCAGTTTATCAGTACTGAGGAAGTTTCCTTCTGACTTCCTCCCAAATAGCGCCATCTGTCAGATTGCAACACTGGTTGAGTCTGCAGTGAAGCAAAAGTTGAAAACCAACTTGACCCTGACCTGGATAGTCAGAGGGTTTCAATGTTTACACAGACTTGATTAATCCCCTTCCCATATAATAAAATATAAATCAGTCTTACTTCCAGAAAGTAAGCTTGATTTATTGAGCCTTTCACAAAAATCATGTTCAATGAATATTTCATGTGATCTACAAGTTAACAGTACCTACAGAACACACAACAGGGTGACATTGTAAAGAATTTAGGGGTTTTATAATTTTCCAGGTTATGCTGCCAGTAAACCAAGTGCAATAATTGAGATTTTGGATACAAATATACAGTCTCTACATTTGATCAGTTTCATAAATCAGAGACAAGACTTCCCACAGCTCTTAAATTTCATTGCACACGTTTTCTGATGTTTAATGTGACAGTGAGCAAGCCTACCTGCTGAGCCAGCTCCCTGGTGGGAGCAAGGACCAGAGCCTGAGTGCCTTTCAGCTCCACATCAATCTGCTGGAGAATGGAAATGGCAAAGGTGGCAGTCTTCCCAGTGCCAGACTGGGCCTGAGCGATCACATCGTAACCTAAAAACAAAAAAGATATTCAAGCTGTGTGGAGTACTCAGAGCACACACACACAATTAAAACTATTCCAAGACTAGAAAATTGTGTTCAGAACACCAGATACTGTTTGAATGGGATAAATATCTACAGAACCTTTTATGAAAGCCTGTAGCATTAATGTAATCAAAATAGAAGGCAGCGGCTGTAACAGTTAGGTGTGCACTGTTACTAGGCAGTATATATTACAATTCTCACAAAATCAGCGATCATGTGGTCTTTAGTTAAAAAAAAAGTTTGTCTTACTTACCCTTGATACAAGGCATAATGGCTCTCTGCTGGATAGCAGAGGGCTTCTCAAAACCATAGGCATAGATTCCCCTGAGCAGAGCCTCACGCAGGTTCATCTCATCAAAACTGTCCGTGATCTGACTCCAGTTGCTCTGGAGGGGGTAAGACAAATACAACATTGAAAGCCATGATTCTAATTTACGCGTGCTAACAAATAGTACGGGGTTTCCTCACTATATTTTGTAATACCATGACAGAAATGTCATTGTGCTACATGTAATCGTGTTATTATGTTAAGTAGAACAGTTATTGCAGACTCACCTCAATGATCCCATCTGGCTCCATGCCCTCCGGGCCATTGTTGTCTCTGTGAATGAGAAGACAATAAAGTCAGTTATTCCTTGAAAGTTTATTTGTTCCACGCCATATCTGACATAAAACATTTAACAATCCATGTTTTACACTATTCAAGTCAATTCAAACAATGGTACATGAAATACAAAACTCAGTAGGTCAAACGTCAAAACTGCAATTATGTTGCAATAAGTGTACATGGGAGAATTAAAACCGGGCTTTAAAATAATTAAACCCCTCTAAAACCTTCCCTGCTCTCCACCCTTCACGACATCAAATTACACAATACACACATTCTTCAGTTTGTCAGAGGCCTGTATAATGTATTTTGTGGTAGCTACCTACCATAACATGGTAAACACTATTTTCTGTGCTGCTAGAGTTAGACTTATCTATCTGATGTTCAATCATTGTGCTTGTTAGCAAACGCCTTTTCTTGAGTCCGCCATTTCTACTGCATACTCAAGATGGTCGTTTTTCCAGTCGGAAGCAAGTCGACAGATATAACGGCCTAACCACGTAGAATTAAGCGAACTTGTATAGAAAATGTGACTTATTTTCAACCCAACATGAACAAATTGTTAAGAAATGGTTCCAATGCAGAATTGTGCTGTAGTAAAAAATATAAAAGGATCGGCTGGTTGTAGCTCCGGCCCGCCATAGCCTCTGTCATAGGCCATGCTCGTCTAAATGTGGCCTTTTAATACCTCGTCAAGTCAGCGAAATACTTTGACGGTGAGTTTACCGACACAAATCCCACATTGGTTTCACGATGGTAGCTAATATTACCATGCTAGCATACATTAAACACCTCCAGCGGCATTTAGAGGCCTACGCTACCGGTATTGTCCAAGCCCTCGATTAACACTACCACGACCATGTGCGCCCGTCGTACAAAAAGAACAAATATCTTTACATCTGTGGCGCCACCGTCGAGAGCCGTCCTCTAATGTAACACAAGCTGATGATTACACCGTCCCAAAATACATTTACATTAAATACCAGGCTTGTAACGAAAGAAGCATGCGAAATATAAATTGAGGCCTTAACCAGCCACATTCACGTGCTACCCAAGGCGCCGGTTGCCATTTAATTTGCTTCTGTAACGTTTAGGAACGACAGCAGTCGCCATCATTCTTGCCGCCAAACAAACGTGCGAGATATAATTTGAGGACCAACATATACAATTTCAAGGTAAAATGACGAATCCATTGTATTTATTTTTTAAATGAGCAAGACCTGTGATTTTAGTTTGAGGCCTAACCGTTAGTAGAGCACATAAATCATAAGATGCTCCGTTTAAGGTCTACATTCCAATTAGTCATCGGTAAGAAAGACTAACATACCTACGTTAACAAATTCATCAAATTCTAAAACGCAAAATGCCCATAAAACCATAAAAACTTTTCCTTACCTATTGTCATATTCAGCCGACATTATTCCAAAGAAAGAAACTGCGGCAGAGATGTGTTATATACGTTGACAACACACAAAGAGGCTTTCTCATTGCAACAGATCGCCGTCATTTAGCTTTAATCCCGCCCATTGAGACTTTTGATTGGTTAATTTGTACGTCATATATATTGAGGCGGGACGTAGCGTCTGTAGTGGCGCCCGATTGTACTACTCTTGGCATGCCAGAGGGGCGGTGTTTACATGTTATAAGCAAACTATATTACATGTAAACAAGCTCCTTTCTCCCGTGCTACGCTGGGTTCCACTTTTTAGGTCCCCCATTCTTAGTCCAGCCATTCGTCAACGCGGACAAAAGGCCGTACCTAGGGTTGAATTTTTTATGTTTTCATCTGAACCATATTTCCTTACAATTTAGTGACAAATTTTATGACCAGCTAATCTGCACATTGTGACACAGTTTGGATGAGTCACAGTGAAGTCAACTGTAGTATATATTTACACAATTAAAAGAGAAAAACTTGGATTTTGACTCATACTGTATGAGGGAAGTATTTTATGGAACATACCCCAAAATAGTTGTTCCAAATTGGAATTGACAGCCCAATGAATGACAATTGTTGTTGTATATTAATTGTACTCATGGCCAGAGACAGAATTTCTGTCTAAATATGGCAAATAACGAGTTACATCAGAAACTACCAGATAAAAAGTAAACCACCCCCAAATTCCCAGAATAAATATTGATGCCAAGACTGTCCTCAATGGGAGCTGAAGCACTGACCTTGCTTAAAATCCTGACAGTGACTGCTTTAGTGTAGATAACATTTAGTCTTATTTATTGCCATGGCTATAGATAACATGAGGCAAAAATAAATATGAACTGTTAATAAATAAATCTATGCTTGTCGCTTTTTATTAGAAGAAAAACATACTGTTTAATAGCCCACAGTAGATAGACCTCATCATGCATTCATTTTTGTAGTTCAAGCCTTTATCAGTTAGGTTATCCGCTGTTGCAGGCTCTTCTTTATTAGCAGAAACAGCATTTGCTTCAACTGATTTGAACTGTTTTTTGTTCACCCAGTGACAAAATGGCAGTAATAAACATACTTTTTCCAGACTATAGATCATGTTCCTCACCAATATATTTAAGAATAAGAATAAGAATGGCTCCAGTGAAGCAGAATGTGGCTGTACTGGGCAGCTTCAGGTGTGAATACGTGAAACAATGCGAGTGGGATAAGTTCTTTCTTTCTCTTAGTGAAGCCTCCCATACAAGTAAAGTGTATGGTTGCAACAGCGTTTGTCGTTTTTACCCGTCTGTGTACATACTGTATAGTCCTGGTATATTACAGTACTGAACTGAAGAGTCCATTCATTATATAATATATTCTATAATTATGTTACTAGATTTTTGCAATACTAGCTATTATTTTTGCAATTCAATTTCTGTAACGTTTATGTTATGCATCAAAGCAAATTCCTTGTGGTGGAAACCTACTTTGCAATAAACCAGATTCCGATGCCCATCAAGTAGCATTAATAAAATGCACAATCCCTTGTTTGCCGCATATTTTTATTTTTAGCAACCATAATGCATTGTAGAAGATATATAAAACGGTCAACTCTGTTGCATCAACTCCTGTTTGGAAAAAAGAAAAGAAAAAAACAAACAAACACCGCTATCAACAAATTTGTCTTTCGTTATAAAAAAGAAGAGGAGGGTGCTGTAACTCCATTGTGAACATACTGGATCTGTTGTGTAGCTGTCGTGGTCCTTACCAAAATGGCTCTTAAACTTTCAAAGAAATACTAACCGGAGGATCTCTTTTGTACTTACTCCGAAAATAACACATTATTAGTAGTCCTCCTTTTAACACCATTTGTTTAAAGCAATAAGCATATCAACACATTTACTGACGAGATAAAACACAGAAAAAGATAAATGCAATGTAAAGATACCCCTTCTTTGGGCCAATATGTCATTGTGGCTTGTTTGGGTGATGATGCAGATCCAGTCTCCCACACGAAGATGTAATATTTGGGGAGGAGTGATGGAGGCAGAGCAAGTTTCCGACGCAGGGGTCAACATGTGGCGTGTTCCGTGGATGTAAATTAAGATTTCTCAAAAAAAAAATAAAAAGCACTAAAATGGCTTCACACGCTGGAAGTGTGTTTTCTGACGTCATTATGGCAGCATCAACTAGCAGGTTCCATTGTCACTTTGAAATAATCTAAACATCTTGTAGGAAATTGTTAAAACAAATATTATAATGTCACGTCGCACTACAGTGGCAAACATTATGCGCCGACTAGATGGATAGAATGGCCAACATAACATTGGCTGTAGCAAGTGTATCTTATGTTGGGTGTCGATGTTTTTTGCTGAGATTTCCACACTTGGAACACAACATACTGTATGGACTGGATGGATGGAAGTCATGTACACCCACTAGTACTACAACCACAAGCTTACACAGACTGGTTCAAATCATTCTGCCCTCCCCCCTCTGCACTCTGAATCTAAAGTGAAAGTAGTAGTCAGGTTGGACTAACTGCGGACCAACCATTAATCTGGACTGTGTTCTTTAGATATCTTCTTCATGCTCCCATTCAGACCGGAAATCAACGGTGGACTACGATGGGATGGAAGATTAGCACATTCCCAAAACGGAAGCTAGTCTTGGCCTCTGTCAACCACAAAGGAATAACCATGACGTGGAAATTAAATCAGAGTTTTCAAAGGGTGGGAGAGAGGGAAGCAAAGAGAGACAAAAAGTGAAACAATGACATCACCTACAATAGAAGAAGTAATTTCTCTGGAAGTTGACAGAGAAAAAGTTTTTGAAAAGTTTCTCTCTTTCCAGTCCATCGTTTGCTCCCCTTGCCCTCGTCTTGTCGTATCATTGTCCCTCCATCTTGTTAGGGTTAAGGGTGGGAGCAGGTGGAGATGGCGGGCTGGGCTGGGGGATGGCGGGTCACAGGGTGAGCTTGCAGTGACAGAGTTCTTTGTACATTTGCCTCCTCAGCCGGGGCATATCCAGTTGGCCGAAGCTGAATGGCTGCCCTAGTGCCAGACACTTGCAGTACTGTAGGATGGTAAAGGGGAAATGAGCAGAAACACAGCAAAGTTATTGGGCCGCAGGAACAACGGCGTAACAACAACACAAGTAGATGCTCAACAAGCTTGTTGGCTCATAAAGTTACTCAGTGTTTTCCATTAATTACCCAGACCGTCTGCCGCGATGTCGGAAACCCACCTGACCCGTCTTGAAACGCGGACCCCGTCTCCTTTACCATGCTTTGTGGGTGTGACCTTTTACAGTGTCATCACCATTCATATCATATCATATGCACAGTTAAAAACAAATGTGCCTGAACAATGAAACTCTTTATTTGCAATCCACTCTAAACGTTGTATACAAGGAAACACGGCGTATAAGTAAATAAATAATCTACGCAGACATTGGGCATCTTAAATGTCTGAGTGTGTACGGTGGGTTAGGGCAGTGGATTAGATTTGGATACCTATACAACCAATAAGTTTATGATTAAATGGTTCTTCATAGATTTCAGCTCTGAATTTTGTTTACCATTTCCAGCCAGGTAGCATGGCCATGGCAAAGAAGCGCAGAGTCGACAGAGAGGGCCGCAGCGCTGGAAAGTGGAATACCTTTAAACTGAAAGCTGAAACAGTTGCGTTTGTCTCATTTGCCAAGAGACCGTCACTGTTATGAAAGAGTTTGATGTGAAGAGACGTTACGAGACTGAGCATCGTTCAAACCAGATGTTGTCCGGCAGTGAACGGATGGAGAAAATGAAACGGCTCAAAGCTAGCTTAGCCTCCCAGCAGCCGTTGCATGTTGATATTTCATAATTATAAAGGATTAATATTATGGCACTGAAAATAAAAATCTTTAGGATTAGCCTACAATTGTATGTGATTTTTATTTTATTTTTATAACCCATATGGTTTTTGCTCATCATCTAATGTAGCCCCATTCAAAAAAAGTTGGGACCGCCCTGCTCTATGGGGGTCCGAGGTCCACCCATCATAGTCTCAAAAAGATTCCACATTTATCTGCACATGAACATGAGAAACTCACCTGTAGCACAAAAGCCCCGCAGTCACTGTCGTTGTTTTGACGACCCACGTTCTGCAACAGACATCCCCAACACATTAGCAAAACACAGTACAATAGTTGAAATGCGTAACAAAGCCAGAGTAATGTATGACTGGTTCGCAGTGGCAACAACCCATGCTCACCACAGTGAGGGCTTTGACAGAGTTCAGGTGACTCATTTCACAAAGTAGAAAAAACTGAGCATCTCACCATTTTGAAAAAGCCTTTCCATCCCGTCAAAAAGTCCTGTTGTTCTTTTTTGATAGCCTCCGCTTGCAGATACTTAAAAATGTGCTGGAAACAAGAACGACAACAAAAGTTTCTATGAAAAGACTTGAGAGATATAGCAAAGCAATTCTACTCGCAGGCATTTGTATATATGAAATAGATTTCTCTCTCTTTCTATATAAAAATAAAATAGTGACACAAAATAGACACTAATGATTTAATTTCATAACAAGAGAGCCCACAGGGATTAGAAATTAACCGTTTAGAATAATCCTAATTATGAGATGTTAAATCTCTTCAGTAAAACGTGCATTGACTGAGGGTCTATTCTTTTCTAAATGTATCTACTGATGTAAGGGCTTGTTGTTGCCGTCCAGTCCTACCTTTGGGCAACGTCTGTTGAGAGTCCGCTGAGAGTCAAAGTAAGTGATGGCTCGACGAGGAATGTCGACACTGACCAGTGACCAGTGGACCTCCAGGTGGATGGGGATCAACAACAGATCCTTCTGAAAGATGTCAACCTGATGCAAGGAAAGTATGGAGAGGAGCAAGAAGAAAGGAGAGATAACCGATGTAAATACAATTTTGTTATGCCCTACTTTAGGACATTCCTGCCCTTTGAAAGTATGTTACCTGAAGGAAAAACGGTTGTTGCACTGCTACAGGTCACAGAATCTGATGAGTGAGGAAGAGCACTCGTCCTTTTTAAAGTCTTCAAAAGTTCTTACTTTAAAATGGAATATTTAAGCAGTGGCCTTGTTCTCCTCTCCTTTGTCATGTCTACCCTCGTGAAAATATTTCATTTGGCAATCGTTTAGTTGACTTCAATGAAATGTATCCGCACTTTGAATGTTTAAGTTCGGGCTAGAGATGTCAACGGTTAACCAATGAAAATATTTTTGACCGGTTACGCAGGAGAATTGTAGTATTGATAAGAGGAGTAGTATCGATAAAATCCTAACGATACCCACCCCTGATCATGCTTACTGTCGTGCGCAGTCAACCCACAAAAAGGCCCATTCTGAGCCAGGAAAACCCCTGACCCCCTACCACTCATGAGGCATGGACTGCCAAGTTTACTCTGTCAGATTGTGATTTACAGGCAGAGCAGCTAACACCAAGACACCAAGACACCAAGACACCATAATTCTGTCTTTAAAGTATTCCGTTCATTAAATTCTGACATTGTGATTTGATCCGATGCCAGGGCAATCATTTTTTACCTCGATTTGCCACACACTCCTCCGGTCCGCCCTGCTCTTCTCTTCTCCCGCATGCTCCCCTCACTACCAGTATCGAGGCTGCACCATCTCATGTGAGCACAGAGGAACATTGCTCTCATCTACTTAACCACGTGCAAAACAATCTTGGGAGTCATTTTTGATTGAGGATTGAAGTTTGACAAATATATCAATCAGCTGGTAAAATGAATGCAGCCTCTCCAAACACCAGATCGATCATCTGTACTTCTGTGTTTGTTTTCCTCTTTGTGTGCTGTAAAACACTTTGGATCATCCGTGTTGTGTGTTATATGAATTAACTTGAAGAAAATCCTCCCAACTTAACTGAAACAGTTCAAAGAGTAGGAAGGTTCTGACACTTACATTTTTCGTCCACCGTTTGACTCCATCATAGCCTTTTGTCCTTAGCTTATCATAAAAGAAGCTGTTGAAAAAGTGAACTTTCTGTGGCACAGAGTCCATGACCAGGTCACCATACATGTTCATAATCTGAATAAAACAGAAACAACAAAAGGAAGATTCCATATGTAAGAAACATCTGGAAAAAGGACACAGAAACCTTTCTGATCAGTGACTACAAAAGGTGGCATTCGACCCATTTATAGGATTAAAAAGAACATCTCTGCCATTAACAGTCCTGACAATCAGGTGGCAGTACAGTCATTCTACACACATCCTTAGTATTATTTAACAATGCAAAATGGTGCTGTATGATCCTTATAAGCCTTTCTTTTCCTGCTATAACAAGTCAAAATGTCATTTTTAAAAAAAGGTCTATTGTATTAAGGCCAGTGTTAAAAGCGTGTATTGTTCTACCTGGTCGTTGAGCCAGTTCTGTCCATACAGAGTGCCCAGGTCATCCATGGTCAGAACGTGGCGTTTGTAATTGACTCTGAATGTTTTAGCCAGGGCTGATCCCGACGACCGCTGGAAGGATTGTATTAGATGTTGGACCACTGCTTTCCTGAAGGACACAAATCACACACACACACACACACACACACACACACACACACACGGATGCATTAGTGAGTTATTTACTTAATTCATTTACTTACGTAGCGTCACTTCAGAGTTAATAAAATACCTCCAGATCCCCTAATGAATGTCATAAATGATTAAGTCTAATGTAGAATTCGGCTAACCTACAATCTGATGGAGCCAAGTGTCCAGGCGTTAAGTTGTAACTCTTGTTTAATTCCTTTTTTGCTCTCATGCATTATGTCAAACATTTTTTCTGGATAATAAACCTTTAAGCATATGGCATGATTGAAAAGGTAGGGAGACTGATGTGTAATGATAGTGGCGGTTTTCTGTGTTTCTTTTTAAAAGGAATTATAAAGACAATTGGAAGATTCTCTTGTACAACGCATCCTTGGCTCATTCATACTTTATTATTTATTTACAGCGACCCAACGGCTTCTTCTCTCGTCAAGAACCAAAATGGACAAATGGAAATTATTTCCTCAGGGTGGCAATAGAGAAATCGTGAAAATGGTTAGAAATCATCATCTAGGGACAATCAGTGTCCATACAAAATAGTTTGGCAACATTTTAAAAATTGGCAGAATATCTCACTTTGAACAAAATACTTTATCAGATCAAAAGGCAAAAACAAAATGTTTAATTCAAATAGTGAAAATGGCACTCCCCAGACGGAGAATAAGTTTAATCAGACGTTGTAACAGGAAAGATATATTGCCGTTAAGCAAATCTAATTTAAAAGTGAAAAATATGCCATCATCCAAAATACCATCAAGACACCGACAGCAGACACTTAAGTGGATGGTTAATGATGAAAATATAATTCTATAGTTCATAGCTTTTCAGGCCTATTTTTCCTCTTTAAAAGTCTTTTTCCCTTTCAAGACCTCAGTGGTTTGTCATTTCTGGACACTTTGAGCATCACAGGTTCACGCTCTCTTTACTGACGTGGAAGCTCAAACATCAGCAGTGGATATCTTTTAGTTGTTTTTTCATTTTTTGGGGTCATTTCAGCGAGCTGAGCCTTTGAGGGTAACAAAATAATACTACTTAAATTAAAGCTCTAAATGAACCATTACACCAGTGTTTCTCAAACCTTTTCAGACCAACGACGACTTAACCAATAAAAAAACCCTCACGGACCACCAAACTCCCGGTGCTGTCGCAGCTCCGTGCGGGTCACTTTCTGACCTCATCCCTTTCCATTTGAACACTTTTTCCCCCAAAATAAACTGATATCTTCTTCAAAAATAAAACATAACATTATGATTTTCTCATCATTGGAAAGCAAATAAAGAGGGTTATTCAAAATAAAGAAATTTGCAAATGAGGGGATTTCTTTTTTTTATCCTTAAATATTTGCAAAAACACGGTAAACTCCGATTTCTTTCAGTTTTGAATACGTTATAGGAGAGTTAGACACTTCTTTACATCTGCTGAATTTGTTTATGTTGTGCCCACTATCAATTGAGCAACAGCAGACTTCTGAGTAGATGGTAGGTAGGTCAGACCAACTCATGAATCCCTAATGTTGCCTAATTTCTGTTTCCCCTCAAACATTACTTCAGTTTTCCCGTTTGTTTAGTAAAACAGAACATTTAAATTAAATGAAATTATTAGGAAGCCCAAGTCGGCAAAAATAGTAGTGCAAAGTCATGTGAAGGTGTGACGATTACTTTTTCATTTCAAGCTACTGGTCGGGCTGATGATGCTTTGCTCATCTCCTTCGGACTTTGGCCGTACACATGCAGCGTCTGCTACCCCCGGGAAGACGCCAGGCTGGGTGCAGAGGCAGGTTGCGCCTGACGTTACTAAGCGACCATAACCAGCTAACTGTACCATCTGATCTTCTTCCATGTGTTGTTTTTTAAGTGTGTATAAAATATTGCCCGTGGGACAGCAGTGTTTTCCCTAGAAAACGCTGTTTCTGTCTCTGCTCTGGACACAAGCACTCGCAACACCTTTCCAGAGGATTTAATGATCGCGGGACATGAAACACTGGAATGTACTAAAATGATCAACTTCTCCTCCATATTTACCGAAGACTGACATCTACATAACAAAGGAAAGACATCTGCTGGCTGAGAAAGGTTGTTCCTCGCCACCTGACATGCGGAGCGCACTGCTTCGCTCTAGTGTTTGAGCACGCCTTCCACGCGTCTACATTGACTACAATGGATTTGAGCACACTAAAAACACTGCTTGTGTACGGCCCATTAGACAGGATGTTTTGTTGCTGTGTCTGACCTGTGTGGCTGTGAGAAGCTCTGGCCGAAGATGTCCTGAAGCTTCTCTACGATGTCATCCACATGGATGGGGATCAAACTGCCATACTGCTGTAGAGACTCTTCAAGAATACCTTGACAGACGAAAGCCAAAAGAAGTTATAATCAAACCATCATCTTCACAGCAAGCCAGGCAAGCATACTATGGTGTCCATTCAAGATGACAGACCATTATCATATCACTTTCTTGAATCCTGTTTTGTCCAAAAGCTGTTTAAAACGTATCGGACCGACAGCGAACATTAGCTAAGTCTCGGATGCATACCTGTCACACAACTCATGTGTTCCTCAGTAAGGGCCAGCTCCACTGGTTTGACTTCCACTTCCCGCCTCCCTCTGTCCTCTTGCTTGTCTGGAGAGCAGCCATTTATCTGTTTATCTGACAGAGAAAAGGAAAGAAATTACACATTGAAACACATTTTTGTTCTTTATGAAGATTCTTAGACGTCAAAATTTTTCACTTAATTCCCCAAAAAACTGGTGAAGGTCAAATGTTTTGTAATGGTTTAACTCTGCTGTGGTGTAACTCATTACATTGACAGCCCAGTTTTAACTGTGTGAAATCTCAATAAAAAGAAGTTGGGGACAAAGGTTTAGCAGTGTAGCTGACACAAAATGTTACTGAAGCGCAACATTTAATGATAGCAAGTAAAAAGAATAAACCTTTACAACCTCAATTTCTTCCATGTTTTTGCAATATTTCCTCTTGTTTGGAGTAACGTGTGATAAAAACTACACCGTCAATCTGTTTTAAAACTGAAAATGTATCTTTGTGAGTTGTTTTTAAAGATTATTCAGTAGAAACTAATGGGCTTGGAGCTGAGAGACACAAACAAGGTAGGGAATTCAGAAAGTGTTGAGACAGACATTGTTGCTGGGTTTGCACCAGTTTAATGTTAGTTGACTTGCAGTGGGGTGTAAGGAATTTTTGTTAAGACTAAACTAAAATGTGTTATAAAAGCGAACTTTTGTGAGTATGCGGTGTCAAAGAGTGTGTGTGTGAGTGACGGTGAGTTTAGCAGTAACATTATAGCTGTGAACTTAGCAGTGCAGAGTGTACAGTTTGGGCTATTTGTCGGTGAAGAAATGTCTCAACTCCTCAAGACCCAAGCAAACTTCCTGTGTCTTACTTGTCCCCTGCTAATTAAAAGGGAAGTGGGTTAGCGGCGAACCATCTATTCTCATTTTAGTGACAAGCCGCACCTCTAGGTTTTGTTCAGCACCCCCCCCGCCAAAACAAAACATGTTTCTGCTGAGCCTAACCGCTCTTCTTGTGGAAACCTTGTAGTGAGTTTTGATCATTCCATGGAACTGTACCATTCTGTCAAATATATTTTAGCAAGCCTTTTTTTTTTAGAAGTAAATTGTGTATGTCAGTACCTCTCGCAGAGTCTGTGAACCTCTCATCATTGCTGTCATCCTCTCCATCGGAGTATGGAGATTGCTGATACTTTTTTATCCTCCTCTGCTTGCCGTACAGATTGTGCCTTTGCCCTCTCCGGCTGTACCGGTATCCTTGGGAGCATACCCACTGTGCCCGCTGGCGCCAGCTCTTCCAGTGCTTGGTGAGCCGAAATCCAAGGCCTTGATGGGATCGCATACGCTGCCAGCGCCTGAGCTTGAGCCTCTTCAGAGCACTGTACCTGCTGAGGTGGGACCTGAACAAGTCCCCCGCTTCAGCCTGGGAGACAGAATCCTCTACAGTGACATCACCGCCTTCTTCTGCCTTCTGTTGTGGTCCATGATGTTGGTGTTGTTGTGAATGAGGGAGCTGGGTGGACTGGGAGGGAAAGTCTGGGATCTCCCACTCCAACTCTGCCTGGTCTCCTTCATCTTCTGCCTCCTCCTCCTCCTCCTCATCCTCTTCTTCCTCCTCCTCCTCCTCCTCCTCCTCCTCCTCTTCTTCTTCTTCTTCTTCTTCCTCCTCCTCCTCGTTGTTATCCCAAGCCTTGCCCTCAAACTCTATCTCGTCCTCCCCATCCAGATTGTTTTCTTCCTCATCACCTAGTGCCTTGATCCTAACCATCCCATCCTCATCCTCTTCCTCCTCCTCCTCCTCTACATACTCGCCAGTCCACACCTTCTCTTTCTGCCCCAGTCTGAGGTGCATGGGGCTGGGTACACTGTGGCCCGACACAGGGACTATGAGGTGGTCTCCAGGAATCCCACCTAAAACACAAACATGAAAAGTGATGACCTTTATTTATTATTCACATTCAAATGAAGTGGAAATGTGAAGTGCAATGTAAAGAAAATGCAAACTTCAAGTATCTTTAAAACTGATTTTTTTTATATGAGTTAGTATGTGCTTGTTGTTATTAATTTACACAACGTAATTGTAAATTTGAAACTAAAAGACGATAAATTATCATATTTAATCATTGCCCAACCCTAACTAGAATGTAAACATATTAACAAGAAGTAAAATGCCTACCCCCTCCTGTGTCGTCCTGCCCCACAGCAGTCAGACCCAGGTCTCCCTGCCAGCGGTTCTGGGCCAGGCTACCGCCACTGTCTCGCATTATCCACGGACAACCCACAACCTGCGCCAGCTCGTCACCTGCAAACAACAAACACAATTTACAGTGAGGGTATTTACTTTACTTTCTGTATAAATGCAGCTTGTTAGTTATCCTGGGAATGTGAGAGAACATAATTTTGAACACAGCTGTTTCGCCATGCTCCACTCTCACTCCACTATAGTCAATCAGCAATCAGCAATTCATAAGATTTAGTTGAGCCATATTTCTTCTCAATGAGTACCACCACATTTTGGGACCATTAAATATTATCACATCCCTAATCTTAAATAATTTAAAATCAGCTGCCATCTTGTAAACTACTGCACTGCAAATCTCAGGAGAAAGTGTGAACCCTAAATATTTTACCTGTTATCCAGTAGTGAATTAAATTTTCAAATGTATTTGAATGACAATATGCATGTGAAAATTGTCACAAGTGGACAGAATAACAACTGTGAGAGTCCCTTTTAAGGTGCAAATTGCTGCTGGATTTCAGGTAGGTTATAATCTTGCTATACCCACTGACCTACACAGTCCAGTTGGTACACAAAACATCTCACCAAAGCACCACTCATGCCTTATAATGACAGTGCTGCAAAAGGCACAACTAGCGAGACATTGCATCACTTTACCACGAAATGTAAAACACGCAGTAATATTGACCTATGACCTCCCAATTGATAATCTACAAAAACATGGGGTTGCATTAATGGGAATTAAAGCCTTTAGTTCTTACTAGCTAATAAAGACATAGTTCGAGCGTTTAGCAAGTCACAAGCTTGATTAAAATCTAGAGTTTTCATCCAGAATCAATGCAACAGTCCTTCCACAAGCAGAAGAGCTGCTCTGTACACCGGGACTGTAGTTACCATGTGCACCTGGTCGGAGAGCGGATATGTAATTTAGCTTGCTAGCTAGACTGGGTAAGAACATAACTGAGCAACAGGGCTTATTAGCCTTTATAAATATAAAAGTTAAATCATTTGATACGGCATGTGTCCTGTGCAGGAGAGATTCTTTGATAAGAGCTGCCCTATGGTGGGAACAATTCTTTCCGGTGCAGGAACTAGTCCTTACCCAAGCTAGCTTGTCCGCGTTTAGCGCTAGCAGCATCACCGTCATAGTTACAGTACTTAAAACCTAAATAAAAATCGTATTAATTGCAAACCTTGTTTTGTGAGTAACTATTGATACCCGAATCCACTGCACCACCATTAATAACCATCTGAAATAACCACAGTTCTTCAATATTCCGTTGTCTATCCGTGCTAACATGTTAGCTGGTTAGCTATGTTGTCGTTAGCTAGCTAGTTGGCAGATGCAATGTTAGCGACAACAAAATAAAACGCCCGGCTTACTGTATTCCTTACATAGCTAGGTGTTGCAATTGTATGCTTACCGTTAGCTTGCAGATTTATATGAATGTGTGTCCAGATGCTTCCGACTGAATGTAGGGCGTGTTTAATTTTGTATGGGTATCGAACCAAAACAAATGCTAATTGGTGTTAAACCTCATTCAATGAAGTCAGGTGTGGAGCAGCCAGATGTCACCTCCTTGCGAACTTTGATTTTTTTTAGGTCTTCCGGTTCAAAGAAAAACGCAAATACTTTACAGAAACTGTGGGGTACAGTCAAAGATGTACGTGAATTCGACAGGAAGAATCTATTTCAATTGAAAAGGAACGAGCGATGCGCTGAGCCGGATCACTGCAGATTTTTCTCTCTCATGTCTACAACAAGTCCGTCGCGCAGCAATGGCGTCATACAGAGTATGTTTTTTTTAAGGATAGCTTTTCGGTTTTGACCCCCAACATCAAAAAAACACTTAACGCAACGAATTTAGTCAATTATTTTTTGGTGGGTTAAATAAAGGTGTGAAACACAATCTTTCTTACTTTGGATTTATTTGATCACTTAGATTGTATCCGATTTTGATCCTTGATTTCTGTAAAGTTTATAATATAATTATACATACAATTATGTTTGCTATATGTTATAAAGTAATATTTGGATTTGGTGATGAGTTCATGAGAGTTTTATGTTTTACCAAAATATAAACTGTGCTACTGAACACCGACGTGTTGGGTAGTTTGGGATGCAGGTTTTGTTCACTTTACCTTTATCTTATCGTAATAAATGTTTTTAGATAATTGTCGACTATCTCATTGTTAAATTTAGATTATATTGTAAACCTCTCTATATCCCAGTAGATTCAAAAAACCTTTTTGAATGACATCATCTCTATAACACAATCAGGATTAATGAAAAACCTGGAAATGTCTGATTATTTTCGACTTGATTTAGATTTATTTTATAGAGGCCCTTATCCTGCCCCTTGACATTTTAATAATACCTTTGATATTTTTAAATGAGCTTTTATTTATAAGACTCTTCATTATGTTGTAATAGGATACATTTTACAATAATACCAATAGTAATAGTTACCCCTTTCCGTGTTACCCTTTGCTGGCTGCTAAAATGCTGAGCAGATTCACCCTCCAGTGTGCTAATGTTTAGGGCATCTCAAAAGGAGACAATACTCTTTATCTTAGTCAACTGGGTGATGATCTTGTGCTTGTGGTCAAGCACTACAGGATGTATGGCTGATTGGTCCAGAAGAGAGGACAAAGGAGGAAGGTAGCCCCCCTACACCAATGATCTTAGTGTTATGGTCGAGTGCAGGGGTTAGAATCATACGCCAATCACTGGTCCCAGCTTCTCCAGTGTGAGGATTGGCTGAGCACAATGCTGTCATTGGTTTTGCTTCTTATATTCAAGAAAATCTGTCCTAACCTATCACCAATATCAATTAAAGACAACTAGTTAAGAAAAGTTGGCCCTGCAATTTAATTATTTCTTTGTATAATTTGTGTTCCATCCCATACCCAGCAAACACTCAACATCGGATGGACTTCCATATTACGTCCATTTCATGTCGTTTGTCCAGCTCACTTTGTTTCCCATTTTTTTCTTCTTGAATTTTCACCTTTATTTGACACAGGACAGCGTTAGGGATAGAGAGAGAGACGGGTATGACATGCAACAAAGGTCTCAAGGAATCAAACTCGGGATATTGTTGGTAGATGGCATGCGCTGTAACTACTAACCCTTACCCTAACCATTCTAAAGTCCACAATGAGCTCTCTGGTCTTCTTGGTGTTGAGGCTGGACCTCCTCCCTGTAGGCCAACTCATCACAGTTGTTGATGAGGCCAACCACCGATGTGTTGTATTCTTACATGATAATTGTATTTGAACCATGTATGGGAGTGCAGTCGTACGCAAAGAGGAAGTATAGGAGAGGACTTAGTACACTGCTCTGTGGGACGCCGGTGTTCAGGGTGAGATGTAGTTGTCTTGCCTAACATACTGGGTTGGTTAGGAAGTCCAGTTGCAGAAGGAGGTGTCGTTGCCAAAATCACAGAGTTTAGTGATCAGTGTGGATGGGATGATGTTGTTGAATGATGAACTGAAGTTGATGAACATTCTCACGTAGCTGTTGTCCAGGTGAGAGAGAGCAGAGAGTAGCACTGTGGAGATGGCATCCTCTGTACACCTGTTCTGGCGGGAGTCCAGTGTGGGTGGTTGGCAAGTTTTGATCAAGTACACATTTAGCAAGTCTAAATATGTACAGGGAGGTAGTTTGGATAAAACCCTGATCAACTTAATTTAAACATTCTGAAGCTTTGGGGGAACTGTTTTACCAGAAGGTGGCAGCATAATCAAAATGACATTGAACTAAAGCCATCACTTGTAATGTTGCACACTCTAGCAACATAGGGTAGATTATTGTCACAAACTGGCAGTGTGTACAATTAGATGCTTTGCTATTTTCTTGCTAAAATGCAGGAATTTGGAAAATATTACATATGACAGAAATAACAAAAATATATTTTTTATTTGAAAAACCGGTGCTTAAAAGGTGAAGGATAGTCCCTGTAAAATACAAATGAAGATCTTTGTGTAACACAAAATCTGTAAACATTTACAACATTAGTATTATATCACCATGGTGTGGTACAAGGCAGTATCCTAGGACCTTAAGTGTTCTCGATCTACATGCTGCCACTTGGATCCATAATCCAAGAATTTCCACAGCTATGCTGACGACACATGTGTCCATGAGGCCAGACGAACCAAATACTCTGTCCTATCTAACTGACTGTGTGTCAGCCATCATTGAGTTGATGAGCAAGAACTTCCTAAAGCTACATGAGGATAAGACTGAGATCCTCCTAGTTGGCTCAAACAATAAGAGGCACCCTGTTGTTGCTAAACTGGGACATCTGACCTCGCAGATACGACCACAAGTAAAAAAAATATTGGTGTCATTTTAGATTATGACCTCAATTTTAAAGCTAATTTTAATTTGTTGACCAAAACAGCTTTTTTTAAAATATCATTTCTGCAGTATAGAAGAGGTGTGGCCTCTACGGACAGCAAGATGCAGAAAAGCTTGTTCATGCTTCTATATCTAGTCATCTTGTAACGCTCTTTATACAGGCCTACCAAAAGCAGCCATTGCAAAACTAGGGTTTTAACAAAAAAATAAAATGAGGGATCACAAAATTCCTGTTTTACACTACTTCACTGGCTCCCTGTTACTTTTACAATTCATTTTAAAGTCCTTATCTTAGTTTTTTAAGGCACTAAATGGTCTCATCCCCTTTTATCTCACAGACTCCCTATTGTTTAATCATTGCATCTTTTTAATATTGCTTATAACTAGCAGCTGTCTGGTTTTTATGGCTTTTTTGTTTTGTTGGTCAGAGCATTTAATGTATTGATTGCTGTCGGGATGTAAAGAGTATTTCAACAAATATATATATTTTTTTACATTGAGTACTTTTACATCACTTCATTTAGCAAACACTTTTGACTAGCTTAGAAGGAATTGAGAAGAGACACGGCAAAGCTTTCACACTATTGACTTTATTTGTATGAGGTTTATGCTGTATGATGTTGTGGGTATTACAAAGCAACTATAATAAATGACAGAAACACAAGACAGGTTGGTTAATATGGCTCAAAATGACTATTTGGAGACTAAATCTTGAATTACTGATAATAGATTTTCACATTAAAACCAAAGTTATGACAACATTGTAACATGCACGATTGAATAAACTTAAGCCGCAGTGACTTTAAAGGAGGAAGAGCAGGCAGCTGGTTTAAAAGGTGCTTTCGTCCAAACTTTTCATCATGGTCTCAACCCAGGTAAGATTCGGATCCACACAGATGTTGCGAGACTTTTTCGTGACCAGGCTGAAATAAATAAATGTCAATGTCATTAATGGTTTGACAAATGAGACAAAAAGTAACAGAACACGACAGAAACCAAATAAAAAAGTAGAAAATTGGGACTAAATTTAAGATTTATTAGAAATTAATTATGAAAATAAAACTAAATTGTATGCAACCTACTGTAGCCTATATATAATGAGCACATTTTAATTTAGAGTATGTAGTGTGCAGGATGTTTTTACACCTAATTTATTTGATAAATGTCCATGAATTGTAATTAATTTACAAAGTAATAGTCACGCTGAGTAATACTCATTATAATTATATTATAATTAAGGTAATTGTATTATAAAAATATGAGGATAAAGTAAACTTACATGGCTGCATTCTTTGCGCATCGGTAATCAGTCATGTAATATGACTGGACATATCTTTTGTGTAAAGGTCTCGGGTAGTAGGGTTTGAAGCAGCAGTTGTTCGGACCAATAGCATCTGAAGAAAAAAAAAAGTAATGTATGATCAGTGTGTGTTGAGAAGTAACACAGAATATGTTCTGAAGAGTAACATGTAAAAGTTTTCTTACTGTTGCAGAACACTGAGGTAACCAGTGCATGTCCCAGGATGCAGAGCAGAAGGATGTGACTGCTCCTCATGATGACTCGATATTCTTCTGGATGTGATGGAGATTAATATCACAACTGCTCCTTACCTGTAGTAAAGGGCTTCTAAACAAAAAAGGTGGTGCGGTGTCGAGTTTATCAACATCAAAAAAAGGTGACAGCGGTGAGAGGGAGGGAGGGCAGTTGTGGTTTGCCTGCAACAAACCTTCCACTTGCTTTTTTCAAAGCTTAAAGGTAGATACAGGAAACGCAGTTGTGGTTAGCTCAGCGATGAAGCTCAAAGTAAAGTCTAATAAGACACGGAAATGAGTTACTTGTGATCCTTTTGCATTTGAGGGCATTTCTTTGAATGTAGTTTTTCCATTTACTTATGCTACTAACTGGCTAAATTAATAAGTAGGTTAATTAATGGAATACACTAGTACTGATACTGGAAATAAATATCAAATTCACAAATTATATTTTTATGCTCCTTTAAAGCTGCTTTAGGTAATGTTCATTCAACCTATATTTTGACTCGGAAATACATTGAGGTAGCGACCTCATTGACTATATAGCAGAGTTAAAAAAGCAAACGACAAACAAGAAACCCTAGGCACCAACTTAATAAATACATTTAAGGCAAATAAAATGGTAAAATGTGTGCTACAAATCAGTCACGAGACACTGAACTGCTCCTGGTTGAATATGTACAGCTCTTTATTTTAATAAAACAGTTGTTTATATACAGTTCAAGTGAGATAAAGTGGCATGGTAACCCTCAGCTGTCTCCATGTATGTCTGTTAGTCCTCTACAGTACAACAGGTCTCTTGAGGGGAAGAAAAAAACAAAACAAAAAAACTGACAATGCAAAACAAACAGAACCCAAGAAATTACAGCATATTACACTTTATATTCAAATTTAGTTTGATTGAATTTTGTTTCTGGCCATTGTGGATCATACAGTGGTGTGATTTCATGTGTGTGTTAGGAAGCAGGTAGTGTTGGTAGAGCTTGGAGGGTCAATTAATATCCAGGCCAGCCTTTAATGTAACACCTTACTAATTGATCTCATTATGCAAATGCCACACTGCCATACACACACGTCAACTTGCATTGTCACTACTTAAGCACAAAAGAAATGAAAGGATGAAAAACCGACGACCCGTTTAAACCTGCGAGTGATGACAAAGTGATGAAGCGAGTCACAACTCAAAGGCTCACATCAATGTGCAAAACGCTTTATTGCAGTCCTGCGGTGTGTGTCACCACACTGGGGGAGTGGTGGGGGGCTGCATGGTGCAGAGCTGATGCACACGCTGAAAACACAGACAGTGCGTCCGTTCGCAGCCATGAGCCGGCACAAGATGATGATTTACAAATGAAAGGCGCTTCCTGTTTTTAAACCAAGGACACGTGTTATACTTCAGCCGTGGTCCAAGAGGCATTTAGGCAGAGAGATACGGAGGCTAAATACATCACAAAGAGTAAAGGGCACAAAAGGAAGTTAACAGAGAAATGCCAGCAGCCGTTTCTGAACAAAATGGGCAGCTCACAAAAAAAAGAAGATATTTAACATCCTGTATGCGATCAAGAGTAAGATAGATTTTTTTCTTTTTTTAATAGCCGATTATCAAGAAATGTGTACCAACTGTGTAGCCTAGTGTAAGTCATCAAAACAATGCTGGTAATAAAGCGCCAACCAACAGTGATGTAACTACTGCCCCCGGCCGCTGCTGGTGAGGACAAAGTGACACATTGACCACGGTGTGAACGCACCGTGGGCCCTGACATAGCGACAACCGCAAATAACAGCGGCCACAAAGCACATGCGATGACACGGTACCTGAGGGCCAGGTCACCACTGACATCCACGTATGTTCTGCACAACAGGAAATAAGAATTTGCAACCCAAACAACACTTTGGAATGAAACACACAACACACAACCACCTATTTAAATGCAGACAGATGATTGTCAAGTTGCTGCGTCAAGGCCCAAAGATTAGAGCGCACTATATTACTTGCTTTTAACAACGCGCTGCATATGTTGACTTCTGTGTGTATACTGTGTGTTACTCTTTTCATTGTTCAAATAAAGCATGTGCTTGGGTGGGGAGAGGCTCAGCAAAAAACCCTTCATTAGACTGGAACAAGTCCCATTCATGTCCTTTTGATAAATATTAAATAAAATATAAAATGTAAAGACATCACACCCACACCAAGACATCAGGAACTTAAAACACTAACAAGCTGAAAAGTACCTCAAACATTAAGGGCAGACGAGGTCCATGTCTGACACTGACCACATGTTGTCAGTGTCACGTGTCGAACAGCAGCACGCCTCATTAATTGCTCCAGTTTCATTGACATAAATATACTGTAAAAATCGTTTTACAGGCAGCTTATGACGTCTTTTCAGAGGGTTAAAACAAATGTAACAACCTGGTGCTCTCAGAGACACCAAATCTGTCTTCAGCATGAAGGTTACGTGCATTTCATGGATTTTAACTCAAGCCAGGGTTGACTTCATGGAATGGTTCAGGAAACAAATCTGTACCAACTGGAAAACACACAAATGAAAAGCACACTGAGGACAAAATCAAACTGAAGGAATGATCAAAGTTTTGAGGAAAAGAAAAGTGCAGAAACAAAGAGATCGAGACACTAACTGACGTTCCACTTAAAATATTTCAACACTGACTCAGATCTGACTCTGGAGGTCATTTTAGGACATTTTCTTTTAGAGATTGCGGAATCACATTTTTGTTAAAAAGTCACATTTAAAAGGACAGACAAGTAGAACTGTAGCTAGAAAGAGTGTTGACAGCAGAGAATTTAAATCTAAGTGGAGGATTCGAGCAGTAACTGGTATCTATAATTTCCTCTGAATCAGCCCAGTGTGTGTGTGTGTGTGTGTGTGTGTGTGTGTGTGTGTGTGTGTGTGTGTGTGATACATTCTTCAACCTCTGCCAGCTACACTTTCCTGTCTGCTGCTGGGTCTTTGAGCAGAGGAGGGGTGGTGGGAGATAAATAAGGCCTCGTGTTCCTTTTCACACCCCCTCCCTCATCACTGAAGGACCCCCTTCAAGGTCCTGGTTCCAGTTAGAGTGGTGACGCAGCGCTGGGGAAGAGGTTTCATCACAGCAACCAGTTCTGTCCCGCTGGAGTTAAAAAGGTCTTTCTGAGGTCCATCCGGCCGGCCGAGAGTCCCGTTTCTCACTGAGGGCTGGAGGGGAACTGGTTGAGTCCGGTAACGCGTGATGCTTTTCCTCTCTCAGCTCAGCGCTTCAGCACCGGGCTGCCTCGCTCCGGATCTTTCTGTAGCGCCTGCAGGACCTGAGGAGATGGAAAATGTAAGAAGCGGTTAGAGAGAGCGGGAGTCCCGGTAGCACAACCGGTAGCACAGGCGTCCCATATACAAAGGATTAGTCCTTGGCCACAGCGGCCACTGGTTTGAGTCTGACCTGTGGCGTTTGCTGTATGTCGTTCCCTCTCTCTCTCCCCCTTTCACAATCTGCACTTCTTTATCATAAAGGCATGAAAAGCCCAAAAAATATAACTTAAAAAAAGAGAAGCAGCTCGGCCATGACCGGTAATTGATCAGTCTCATATATCCGGTCCCTCTCTGGAAACAGTATCAACCCAAAACCCTCAAATGTAGACGCTCTAACATCCTACCTGCCCCCACTTCCTGTTGCGGCTAGTCATGTGAATAGCAGCGATGTGCTGGAAGAGCTGATCGGCGGGGATGAGGTCGGGCAGGCGGGTGAGGAATTGAGCCATGTGGATGAAGTCCATGGGGGTCAGAACTTCCTGGTAGAGACGCAGCAGGCCCAGCCCCGTGCGGAACAGGAACTCCTCGTTGTCTCTGCAGAACACATCCCACACCCGACACGCCAGGTCCAACGGCAGAGACTTACTGTACAGGGTGAAGATCCTGGAGGGAGAGGAAAAGTGTATACACGTATATTATCTCAACACTAAACCATTAACTAAGAGTTAGTTGCTTTGCTAGTTCTGCCTGGGGTAGCATTTAGTAAGAAACTCACCAGTCGATTAAATAAATATCGGGGGTCAAGTTGTTTTTCTGGAAATGTGCAAAGAGCTTTGGTAGATTTTCTTCAAAGAACACTTCAAATGCCGCAAAGTAAGTCAACATCTGTAGAGAGGGGAGAAAGTGAAACACACAAAAACCACATGATGGGGTTCAACAAGCAGGTCAGGGAGTCATCTGTGGAGGTGGACAAGTGATTTCTGTGGTGGGCGGAAGGTTTCAATTAAAAAACCCTGCTATAAAAGACTACACTTACACTTTAATGAGATATCGGTTCCCATGCTGTACATTTTCCTGTGTCAGGTTACCTAAATATATAAATATATATAGGTTGGGCTTGGTCTTATAATGCATCCCTTTACTGGAAGTCTCCTTGATAATCAATTTCTTAAGAAGAATATGCCAACATAATCTGGTTATAACAATATTATTTTATTATCGTAACAAAGCATACAAAAAGAAAAACTATTATACAAATTATTTAAGAAGCGCTGGTTTATATAAACGATATTATCATATGTGTATTATTAACGTGACATCAATTTAAATTAAAAAAGAAATAAAATATGTTTGAAATATCATGGTGATCGTCAATACTGGTAAATCGCAACACCCCTATTCCAAGGTCAGGAATGAAGTTTCACACACGTGAACTTAAAAACATAAACAGTGCGTCAGTGTGTGTGTGTGTGTGTGTGTGTGTGTGTGTGTGTGTGTGTGTGTGTGTGTACTAACAAGGCTGTGGTCGACTCTGAAGAAGGCCATCTGACAGGGCTTGTTGAGCAGGTTGGCAAAAGCTATAAAGGCATCTGCTGTGTCCAGGTTCAGGATCAGCACTGCTGCGATGAACGACATTCCCTGCACCTAAACACACGCACACACACACATATATACAGTTTGTACAAGCAAACACAAAACAGAGCAAAAAAAACCCAGTGGTCTTACTGGGGGCTTGTATGTATATAAAACAAAAGGTGTTATTATAAGCGTATACTTTGACTTCCGTCTCTGAAAGCGAGGGCAGAAAAACAATGCTGGCTGCAAGTTAACACCTGCCAACGGTGAATTTTGCACTTTGCCCTTATTTACACTTTTGCGAATTCAAAACACTATTCAATCTTATTTAAAACTGTAATTAATAATCATAAATAGCTGAGCTTCAGTCTGGATATTTAAGATTGAAAGAGAAATGAAATGCTGACACAGACAGATGCAAAGAAAAAACACAAAAACCTCAACAGAGGGGAATGCATAGACTATGTGTGTGTGTGCGTGTGCGTGCGTGTGTGTGTGTGTAGCAGCTCATGGGTTGAGGTCAGTGCAGGAAGTCAGTCATTTCTACCTAAGTATACAAAGCGTGGGACTGCAGAGGAGCAGCGAGGCAAACCGCAGCATTTACGAGTACAAAGTGCAAACATGAGTTTAATGTAAGAGCAAGAACATCCATCAGCTCTTTAAGTACTTTTTAAGTACCTGCATGTAACTAAAGCCTGATCGTACACGATTGGTCAATACTACTCTGACTACAACCGAAATCTAGAAATCTACCAAAAACCGTGTCCCGTTGACTAAATATTCTGCATTTATATGCAGAATATCTGTACATAGAGATTCTATGAACTCTACTCTTCAGTGAACTCACAAATGAACTAAGATCAAATACACAAGAAATGTTAGAAACAAAAGCAGGTTGGTTGTTAAAAGTTTAGGCCAGTTGCCTGGAAATGCCTCAGAATGTTTCACCACGCTTGCTATAAAAACAGTGGCATGTCTACAAAACACAACATTAAGTATTGAGATGTGAAATAATATCAATATATACAGTATATCTCAAAAGTGAGTACACCCTTTAGATTTTTGCAAATATTCTGTTATATCCTTTCAGGGGATAACATTATCCTACTGAAACTTTGATATAACTTAAAGTAGTCAGTGTGCTGCTTGAATAACAGTATAGATTTATTGTCCTTTGAAAATTACTCAGTACACAGCTGTTAATGTCTAAACAGCTGGCAACAAAAGTGAGTACACCCCATAGTGAACATGTCCTAATTGTGCCCAAAGTGTCAATATTTTGTGTGACCACCATTGTTATCTAGCACTGCTTTAACCCTCCTGGGCATGGAATTCACCAGAGCTGCACAGGTTGCTTCTGGAATCTTCTTCCACTCCTCCACGACGACATCACGGAGCGCACGGATGTTGGACACCTTGCACTCCTCCACCTTCCTCTTGAGGATGCCCCACATGTGCTCAATTGGGTTTAGGTCTGGAGACATACTTGGCCAGTCCATCACCTTAACCTTCAGCTTCTTCAGCAAGGCCGTTGTCATCTTGGAGGTGTGTTTAGGGTCATTATCATGTTGGAAAACTGCCCTACGGCCCAGTTTCCGAAGAGAGGGGATCATGCTCTGCTGCAGGATGTCACAGTATATATTGGAATTCATGTGTCCCTCAATGAAATGCAGCTCCCCAGTGCCAGCAGCACTCATGCAGCCCCAGACCATGATGCTGCCACCACCATGCTTGACTGTAGGCAAAACACATTTGTCTTGGTACTCCTCACCAGGGTGCCGCCACACACGCCGGACACCATCTGACCCAAACAGGTTTATTTTGGTCTCATCAGACCTACAGGACATGGTTCCAGTAACTCATGTTCTTGGATTCATTGTCTTCAGCAAACTGTTTGCGGGCTTTCTTATGCATCGGTTTCAGAAGGGGCTTCTGTCTGCGGCGACGGCCATACAAACCGATTTGATGCAGTGTGCGGCGTATGGTCTGGGCACTGACAGGCTGACATCCCACTTCTGCAACCTCTGCAGCAATGCTGGAAGCACTCGCACGTCTATTTTTGGAAACCAACCTCTGGATATGACGCTGAGCACGTGGACTCAACTTCTTTGGTCGACCCTGGCGAGGCCTGTTCCGAGTGGAACCTGTCCTGGAAAACCGCTGTATGATCTTAGCCACTGTGCTGCAACTCATTTTCATGGTGTTGGCAATCTTCTTATAGCCAAGGCCATCTTTGTGAAGCGCAATAATCCTTTTTTTCAGCCGCTCAGAGAGTTCCTTGCCATGAGGTGCCATGTTGTCCAGCATTCAGAGAGAATTGTGCCCAAAACACCAAATTTAACAGCCCTGCTTATCATTTACACCTGAATCCTTGTAACACTAACGAGTCACATGACACTAGGGCGGGAAAACAACATCATTGGGCACAATTAGGACATGTTCACTATGGGGTGTACTCACTTTTGTTGCCAGCTGTTTAGACATTAACAGCTGTGTACTGAGTAATTTTCAAAGGACAATAAATCTATACTGTTATTCAAGCAGCACACTGACTACTTTAAGTTATATCAAAGTTTCAGTAGGATAATGTTATCCCCTGAAAGGATATAACAGAATATTTGCAAAAATCTAAAGGGTGTACTCACTTTTGAGATATACTGTAACTCCAAATACATGACGATACATCTTTGTGAGCTCAGAGAGAAGCTGCTGCAGAGGGACTAGTGTCTCTATACTACAGCTATGTGGGGTCACAATCACAGTTCAACATTTAAATAAAAGGTCAGAGTCTCAGTTGTATGCAATTAACAGTGGAACATAATTCTTAAATGACATGAGTGGAAATCAAATACTGGAAGCTTTTAGTCATACAGACCACAATCAAACTTATTTATGGTAACAATAGACGAGGTAGGTGTTACGTGGGAGACACAAGTCTGTGCTGTGTCATTTTTAACCTTCATAATATGAGAGTAGTAGTAGTAGTACTGTACAATACCTCAAAATTATACCACGTATAAAAGAGACACAGACATCACATGACTCAATACCCACTTTTGAGGCCCATTTATGGATCTATGTGGCCTTTTTCTTAAAGTCACAGTAGACAAAGTGGGTATAAAAAATAAATGTATGCATCACAGTAGAATGTAAGTACTATGTTTTGTGTGTGTGTGTGTGTGTGTGTGACTTACGTAGCCAACGTCTGGCCGGTAACAAGTGTATGCTCCCAGAATGCTGTGCAGCACATCATGATATGGCCCGCCCTGATGATTAACAAAGAAATAATGAAGACAATGGAACAAACGGGCCAAAAGTACACTCACACACGCCCTTTCCCAGAAAGCTCAGTTAGATTTACTTTGATACAATAATATCAGAGTAAAGTCACTGAGCTCCTTGCCAAGGTTACTAGGGTAACATTGTACTGAATAAAACTTAATGAGACATTTTCTCAATGACAATTTAAACAGAAGTCTTGTATAGGAGGGCTGCTTTCCTCTCACTGACCTGCTGGAAGATACAGAGGTGGGGGAAAGTTCTGGAGATGTCCAGCTTGATCAGCTCCAGGCTCGACTCCCTATCTGACGAACCGGCATCTGGAAGACATGGCAAAACATCAAGAAACTAAAAATCTTAAAACATGTATAGTTTAACCTCTAATCTGACATTCCAGTAACTTTACTTTTTTGTATAGCGAAGACGAGTTTAGTCACATTTGACTTAATATGGTTAATATGGGAAAACAGCTGGAGGATTTTCTATTTTCCGTCTCTACCTTCAGTTTCAATCTCTAAGGACGGAGCTGGCGTGGTCCTCCACTTCTCTTTTGCCCGGGCTAGACAGATGCTATACAGTTCTGCAGGGACACATAACACAACACAATCAATGAGAGGAATAGAGGACAGCGGAGGCTAAAGACACCGAGTGGAGAACATGATGACTGGACAGAAACCACTTCAGATGATAAAAGGATTCACATTACTCCGCAGCAGTAACACTAAAGGCGATTACAGAAAAGAGATCTCTTTCTATTTTTTTTTAAGACATTAATTTTCTTGCAGGATATTGAATTGCCTGTGCTTTGTTTGACCTGTGGCTGCCCTCTAGTGATGAGATGCTGGATGAAGTAATGAGTTTTCTGAGGACGTGACATGGAGCTCTGCACTGGTGTCAGTGACATACTGAATGCTAATAATACTAATACTAATGAGTTTATATCGCACTATTCTTAAGAATGTGAAAAAGTGCTTTACAAAAAGGCAATAAAACCAGAAAAAATAACTCTCACTCTTATTTCAGGAATAATCATGCTCCAAGTTTTGGAACTACAGTTGCCATAATTAAATAGCCTACATTTGTTTACAGTCTGGCACATTGGAAGACAACCATCACTGGGTTACTTTGATGGACACCGGAGACAATAGATAGAGGTGACATCCTCAGGAAGTCACACTCAATCTAAAAATATCTTTGTGTTCAGATTTCACCCCTGACTTTTATTACACTTCTGTTTCAAAATGTAGCAGTAATAGTCAGCACCTGGAAGTAATATACATCAGTGCCAAGAACTGAGCTTTACTTTAGAATTAGTACTAGTAGTACTAGTAGTAGTAGTACTAGTAGTACTAGTAGTAGTAGTAGCAGCTAGCTGGCAGCACTGTAGCAGTAATGCAAGTACTAGCAGTGGTAACCTCAGCACCACAGGAAGAAGACACTTAGCAACAGTAGGAATAATGTCACTCAGCTGCTGCTTGAAAAGACGGACATGTTTGAAGTGAACTGAGCTTTGTATGAGAGTGTGTGTGTGTGTGTGTGTATGGATTGATAATACATAGGACTGTGCTACATTTCAAAGGCTGAGTAGTACAAAGCAGAGTGGGCCAGCTCAGCAGTCAGCGAGCGCTTATCTGCAAGGAGCCCTCAGGGTGCTGAGGAGCTTCCGCTGAGCGATGTGAAATTGCTGCTCCTTCAGTATGCGGAGAATGAATTTGCAGTGTGTGCTTGTGTGTAATCTCCATCCAGACTTGAGAACTCATTGAAATGCTGCTTGTTCTGTCTTGTGCTGGGGGAATCATTGGACCTTGCTGCTTCATAATGGACACGATCTTTCGTCCTCTTCTATGCCACTTATTCAATTAACACAGAGACAAATTGCTACAACCGTCTGTGTGTACAGCAGTCAGGTGACATGACAGTCAAAGGTTAAGTTCAGTTATGGCAATTATGAGCCATATTTAAACACACACACACACACACACACACACACACACACACACACACACACACACACACACACACACACACACACACACACACACACACACACACACACACACACACACACACACACACACACACACACACACACACACACACACACACACACACACACACACACACACACACACACACACACACACACACCATGTGTGATGTTGAGCTCGTTGCCCACGGCCAGGCTCCACACTTTGCCTCGTACACTGGGGGGGATGCCCTGCCACCAGAGGTCCCTCACTCGTCGAGATGTACACCTGGAGGAAGCGCAAACGTGGGTTTAATGTTGAAGGAAAGCACACCATAGGCTGCTTAATCAATTACCATTTATTGAGCAGAGCCACAAGGTAGCAGTCATTTCTCCACTGCTGCAGACACTGATTCTAAATTAAGTGCAGGAAATGATTTTCCTTCAGGATAATACCAATCCTTAACCCTGTTTACCCCATATTCCACAATAGACTTAGTTGGTAAAGAGCGATCACATTAGGGAAATAAGAACTTATCTTACAATCAGACATATTACACGTGTCGGCGTGGCGATACTTTGGAACACTACATACTGTATGACAAAGGCACGGACATTAAATTCACTCAAATCCACACGCTGTGATGAAGATGTGCCAGTTCTGCCTGTAAAACAGGTTGTGCTTCGTTAATCTCATAATGAATCATTATGTCTGCATATGACACGTTTGTAATTTCTCCCTGCAGCAGCTGTTCATTCTATGCTCCCATTGTGGTGCTGACTGACGCAATAAATGCAAAAAATGGCCGTGTAATGATTTGATGCACTGTAAAGAAGGCGGACAATTATTATTCCCCATGTATTAAACTGGTGGCTAACTGTATGCCAACATATACTTCTATACTGTGGTGTAGATTTAAAAAAAAAAAAAACTAACAGTATGCTGATATGTACAGTCACTTAAAAAGGTGCCATCAGGATGATAACATCTTCATATGTTTGCCAAGATCTTTGAGTGCTGGTGAGAAATGAATCTGCATAAATACTTGAAACATCAATATTTCGTTGCTTGTACTCACGTTGCACTCCAGTTAGGCAAGATCTCCTGGTTCCAGATCTGGGCGGCTGTGCCAATGCTTTCCTCAAGCTTACACCGATCCTCCAGCTGCTTCTTTCTCTTCTGAGCCTCCTTCAACTCTGCAGAGAGAGAGACATAGATCAAGAGAATAATGTAGTAATGTGCCAAGCTTCAGAGGCTCGGGAACAAGGCAGTAAGGGAACCTGGATTACTCACCTCTCTTCTTGGCCTGGGCCACCATCTCTTCATACTGCTGTCTGTGTTTCTGGGCCTCCTCGGCTGGCTTGGCAGGCAGATTACTGTGACACACGTACATTAACGCAAGGAAATTAATCGGCGACTGTTTCCTCTGAGCGCAACTATAATTATTCATCTTGAGCAAGCTTGTGTGGTGAAACACTTCTCAAGGTCCATTTTGTAGCTTTTCTGGAGCGTTCAGTCATGTCGCATTCCTGATGTCTTAGAATGGAGATTTATAATTGAGCACAATTGGGCTATTTGTGCTGATGAAAACCATGTCATATGAGTGAAAGCTCCAGCTTTAAATAACTAATAAATTAAAATAAAATAAACTCAAGATGCTTTTGCTCGCTTTTCCTGGAGTTTTTCCAACAGCGTCTCACTGTGCTAACTCCTACGCCGAGATGTGGTTGAAAGTTCCAGAAAAAGATAGTAAGAGGACTTGAAGATAGGATTCTTATAACATGCTCACTCTGTACATTCAGGAGATAGAAAGGCATTTTACTATTTGTTTTTTTACCGAAAATATAATCTTCTTTTAAAAAGGAAATATTTTATTGGGTCTTCACTGTGGAATACTTGTGATCTCACCACAATAAACTACTCTTCATCTATTCTAGAAGTAAATGGTGCACTTGAGTTTTACTAAGTCAAATCACACTGAAACTTGCAATATACAGTGTGTGCACTTTTCTAGATTAGGTTTTACCAGTAAGGGGGGGGGGGGGGGACAGTAAAGAAGGAACAGAGGTGGGAGGTTTCATGCAGCAGCTGAACTCACAATTTTGCCAGTCATGGTGTTAGAATAAACTTCCTTGTGTTCACACAGGAAATCAGGCAACATTTCATTATTGATTTCATTCACCATGTTCCCCGAGCAGAAGTGATAATCCTGCAGTTGAGCAACACTACTGAATGAAACATGAGGCCCAGCATACGTCTATCTGTATGCCTATAGGTATGTTGGCAAAATGTAAAATGCTAGAAGAAAAAAAAGCAGGGTAATGGAACCAGGCTGAGGGAGGGCCATTAAACTTTCAGCAGCACCTCTCTTTTACCGTCTGTAATACACACAGGGCCACAGAGCTGGAACAATACAGAATGGGGTCTAATGACAGAGGAAGGAGGACTGATAAAGAAGGAATGAGGGGGAGATGAAGACAGAAAGGCAACAGACGTGGCTTTATTGTCTGATAAGCAGACTCTACTCGCTGCGAGAGAGAAAGAAAAATGAGGGATAGTCTTAATATCCCACAGATTGAAGCGTCTGTGTTTACATACGCAGGTCTGTCCTCCAGTATAAGTGCCGTGGTGGAGAGGGGCTCAAAGTCCAAGTTTTTCCTCACACCGTGCCTGGGAGACGTCGGGTTGCCAGGTCCAGCTCTGCCACTCTTGGTTTCATATTCCTGACAACAAAAAACACACATTTTAGACACAAAAAATAAACACTACAAGTTTTGATTACAACAGAGTTACAGGTAAAACAAAGTGCTTTTGGTTTGGACGAGAGGTCCACAACATTTAAAACACACACGCAGAGGAACATTGGTGGATCATTTGCTTTACATTCTATGTTACCACAAGTTGACCAATAAACTAATGTTGTGGTCTCAGACTGCTAGGATTTAATAGGTTGGGAAAGGAGATAAAAAAAGAAAAAGAAAAGAAAAGATATAAGAGAGGACTTGTATGTGTACATTACGTCACACAGAAACACTGAGAAATGTCTTGACAACCTTGTGACAACGCTCTTTTGGCCCCTGAGCATTTGTCAGCTGGTGTCTAATGAGTGTGGGTTTCTCCACTGGGGGTATGATACAGGCCTATAGAAGGAGCAGGCCATGTGACTTTCAGTCTGCTACAGCAACTAGCAGTTTAACACAAGACTAACTATCAGCTCATTTATAAATGATGTGTGTGTGTGTGTGTGTGTGTGTGTGTGCAGTAGCAGCTCTGAACTTGCATTCAGAATTAGGGAGCTGAGAGCACAAATAGTTCAGGGAAGACCTTTGGATGAAACTATTGGAAGATACTACATCATCTTTCTAGTTAATTAGGAAGCTACTGTAAATAGGGCAAGTGCAATACGAGCACACACACACTACTCGCTGCATGTCCAAAATGGCCTCCAGTGTGCGTTGAGCTGGTAAATAATGCAGACATGAGGACTGCAAGCAATCAGCTTCACACAGCGCTGCCACAGGAGCGTTAACATTGATCACAATACAGACAGGAAAATCTATTCCTACAAAAGGAGTGTGTGATGCGTGATGGATCCAGCCCATGTTATAATCTGTCTTTGTGTTGCCGCCTGTTGTAGCGGAGCCAGGGTGACAAACAAAGGTAATTCAATCAGATTAAGGAAGGCAGGGCAGCACAGCACAAAAGTAGGAGGAGAGACATAAAAAATACATAAAGCCATCATGATAATAACACCCATCAGAAAGAAAAAGAAAAAGCAGTAACAACCATACAGCTGGAAAAGTTCAACATTGTAGAACATAAGCTTATTTTTCTTACTGAGACCTACAAGACAAGATTGAAACTCACAGAACTCTTAAACCTTAAATTGAAAAAAAAGTAAAAGCTGAGAAGAATTCAGAGAATTTAGCTTTAAAGGAGGATTAAAACAAAAATTGGCGGTCGGCAGTATCTACTTTTGCAAATACTTTTTTTCAATCACATTACAAAGTGAAAGCAAGGTATCACCCATTTACACATAGCAGGGAAGATACTTATGTGTAAAAAGGATGAAATAAGAGGACCAGAGATGGACGATCGGAAAGCTTGAGAGTAAAATGCCAAAACATCTTCTGTGGATTAGTAATCAGTGGAGAGCAGTTGACACAGAAGTCAGAAACAAATGAGGGCAGTGATGAAGAGTGAGGCTGAAAGTATAGAGTGCTAAAAGAAACCTATTCCCCCATCGCTGGAGAATGGAGGTCATTCATGGGTAAGACTGCACTCAACACTGGGATGAGAGTAGCGCGCTACACAGAGGGGTGAGTCACCATTCTCGTGTGCGTGTACGTCTCCCTTCTGCCCTCCTCACTTTCATCTGCTCTGCATCCACGTATCCGTCCCTCACTCCCCTAGAAGCTTAGCGACTACTTATGGTACCAGTTGATTAACTACTGTAGTGGGCAAGCTAACCGCCAACAAGCTAGCTAGCTGGGAACATTCTAGTCAGTCAGAATGGCCCTCTAGCTAGCTTATTAAGGGTCAGTTAGCAAGAAAGCTAGCTTGTTCGCTAAACTCACACAGTTTAATAAGAGAGGAGGTTCATTTCAATTAGTTTTACGAAAATTGTGCTCATGGAGTAGTAACCACATCCCCAGTTTAACCAGATTATCCAAACCCCAGATAAATACACAATCACAAAACAATATTTCCCCTTCATGTGAATGATTGACCAGGTTTGCCTTTAGTCAATATTGATTTGCTCTCTGCTTTAATGAACGGGTAACCTGCATGTACTGCTACTTGGTTTACTAAAGATGGTGTGTTCCTGATGGAACAGCTGCAGCGCCATAACAATGGTTAGGCAGAGCTTTGGACCCTGAGAATAGATGGACACTGCAGGGAGAGAGGAGGGGGGGCGGGCAAGTTGGCATCTTTCCAGCGGCAATGCAGGTGCTACCAACAAGGTGAAACACAACACGGGATGCGTGTGAAGCTGTACTGAGAGGTGTACAAAAGGGAAGGTACGTGTGAATGTGATGTGAGAAAACGTACTGTGCAAGTATTACAAGTATGTGAGGGTGAGAAACTAGCTAAAATGATTAGCTAAAAAACAATGGAGCAAGACGCTGGAACACCATCCAGTGAAGACTAACCACATCACTGCACATTCCTCTGTCACTCAACAACTAGTTCAACTGGTGGATCAGCACTTAAGCCGAAACGTTTAACAGACTTCACACAGCTCCCGCAAACACAAAAATGATTACAACTTTATTCACATAGTATTCAAACAGATAGTGAAGCTCTCTCAGCTCAGTTTATTTTCTTAGTAGTTTTCTAGAGTAAAACTGATCATAACACAGAACTCACTGTGTCCCTGTGACTGACCTTCTGGGTCCTTTGTGATTCATGTTGCTGAATTAAGTTACATTCCTGTGAATGTAGCTTTTAGCTGCTCGAACAGCAACTGTATCCCATGATAACCTGCAGACAGTGCAACCGGCTTTGTCACGCTGGCTTTTAGTTGTTCTCCAATTTCCTGGTAGTGCTGTAAGAGCTCTCTGGGTGCCTGGCTACAATGACTGGCTGGCTGGCTGTTATGCTGGCTGCTAATGGCCTTTATGCTTTAAAACTATAGACACCAGGAAGCAGCACTCTGGAGATGACGGAAAGTTGTTTTCTGGTGCCGATTTATAACTTGTCTTTAACTTTTTTCACACCCTGTGGACCTACAAAGCCTTCCGCAATAACACTGACGTATTAATTAGGTAAGTGCCTGTTATGTTATGCAAGTTCCTTCTATGTGCAAAAAAGGAGCAAATGTTGGTAAAACTGTCCTCTCGTTTTGCCTTGGATTTGTATCTATGCACCATATTCTCATGAAACCACCGGCTTTCTCGATGTAAGCTACGAGATGAACAGGGTGCTGAGCCTGGCATCACTACATGCCAAACACACAGCTTTGAACTCTCAAAGCTCATCAAGCACAAAGCATTGTGTCAATGAGTCAGAGGGCTTCTGTGTGGTTGGCAGTGGGACAGGTCAATCCAAACTGTTACTCAATTTCAACACATTGATTCCACATATTTTGTTTACAGGTATTAATAAGTAGTCATTTCTACCCACCAATTTTACACATGTCCCTTTGAAATCAGAATGTGAAAGAAGCACTTTTCTATTTGTGAGGCAACCTTCCTCTTCAATCTGTGAAGGTCACATTGTGGGATTTTACTCCTAAAGTTCTGACACTGTCAAAAATATTATGCAGCTACCTTAGTCAAAGAATCTCTAAATTTGCGTGGGTGGAAGTTTAAGTTAAATGTAAGTAAAGAACAATAAACAAGAAGAATATATATTATGTGCAAATGCTTTAGTCACACTGTTATCATATATGGATATTTAGAGTAACAGAAAACTGCAAATGGCACCTATTTAAGAGCTGATACAATATTGTTGATCAAATATATGTGAATGAATTTCAAACAATGATTTAATTTGGATCTTTTGGCCCACAGCAGCTGACACACTAACAGCTGAATTACAGTTCCCACAGGGGAGCGGAGGAGTCTGTTAGTAAGGCTGGAGTGATCTGGCAGCTTTGTTGAAGAAACAAAGTGAAGAAAATGTATAATATCAAGACAAACAGATGGAACCATGAGCACTGGCATCAAACACTCCGATACAATCCAGTGCTTTTAAAAAGAAATCTCAGCATGCTTTACTGGAAAGTGGAAATACAGTCTCACTGATTGAGCTGGCTCTGTGTCCCTTTAACTGCATCAGTGATAACAGCAGGTTGAAATCCTGTGACTGGCTTTAAAAAGCCTAAATAAACAGACTCTGCTGTCACACGTGCTTTTGTTGTACTAAGTTGAAGGCTATACATTGAGTAACATGCAATGAAGATGGGTCATCAACACATCCTGACTGCGCAGAACTACAACAAGCTAAAAAAAAGAGACTATTGTGTGAAACCTGAGCCATCCTCTCCCTCTGCTGCGTCTCTTTCACGCTCAGACTACCAATGCCCTCTGATTCTGCCAGACAAGGAGACAGTGGGTCACTTAGCTCACCCACTTTTCCTCACAGTGCAAATGCTCACTCACCATGAACGCTGCCGTTCCTTACAAGCGACCAGACCTCCGGTGGGGATTAGTTTCCAAAACCTTAGTCTAGCGTCATTGCTGCTCTTCAGGGCTTACTCCTGGCAACAAGACACCCAGGAGTGGGAAGACGAGGCGGAGGAGATCCAAAAGGAGGGCAGAGGGACAGTCAAGCTGCCAACGGAGGGACACACCCCGCATTGGAAACGATGCAGCAGTAGCAGCATCATCATGATACCCCTCTATTTTCCTCCCCCTCCCTCTCTCTCTCTCTCTCTCTCTCTCTGAGCACTGACACTAGACTGAGCGGCTCTGCATCAGGTCTATTGCTGCTGCGCGTGTGTCAGCAAATCAGCACCGCCGTGTGTTATTAGTCACCATCGCTGCGCTGAAAGGAACTCTGCGCTCTGCTGTGCCTTGGCAGCCTTACTAATCAATCCCAGAGTGATGGATCAGGTTTCAGCCACTGAGCCTTCTGCTTTCCTAATCCATTCAGGACTGAAGTGCTGATACAATCTACACATCTTGTGCTCAGGGAGAATTGTTTTCTGTAATGATTCTTGCATTAACGCGATGAACTATGTCACATATTTTATTTGCTGCATTAGTCAAAATCAAGCAATTGTTGATTATTTAATCCATTAACAGATTCTTAGTAGATTTCCCAGAAAAATGTATTATCATCATGCTATATGTACATCAAAATATATAATTACATTTACTGTGCATGATTTCAAAATGATGATAGTGTAGATCTAGCACTAAAAGCCCAGCATTATGAGGGAAAACAATGATGGAACTATAATACAAAAATCTATATAATGCATACAACTTTTTATGGCCTTGCAATAGTTCAAAGATACTAAATATCAGCACAAACTATTAGGTATCGGAAGCTTCAGCACAATTTATGCATAATTATAGATATTGGTTGTCAAAATCCCTAATTTAATTGAATTACTTTATATTAAAATTCAAACTACAGCTACAGCTTGGAATATTGTTCAATTGTAATTCAGCCCCACTCCCAAATCTCAGTTACTCAAGACCGCCTGGGCTGCCACACAATGTGACTTAGAGGCTCAGCAGGTAACAGAATTACTTTCTTTAGCGTGCAGCAAGTCACTGTGACCAGACCTTATACTGAGGCCTCCAGATATACTGAAGTCCCCGGACTGAAATGGTGTAAATTACAATGTAAATCTTGATTCGCAGTGTTCTTAAAAGGGGAAATGTTACTGGTGGAAAGAGTAGACAGCGTGTCTTGTAGCAGCTGAACAATAACCGTGGCAAATAACACTGACCCCGCCTTGGAACAGCAGCATCAGTGGAGAGACAAAAGCTTGAAAACCTAGCCGTAACCTTGTATAAGGTTACAACCACAGATGAGATGGACTTCAGATAAGAAGCACATGTGGGTGTGTGCATGAGTGTTTGTGTGCGCACCCGTACTTGTGTAGGACACAGCAAGTCAATCCTCGGGGTCTCATTTCTAAATACAACAATGGAGTCAACATACAAGCAGACATGATAAAGGGCCGATATGTAATTTGTATGAACTTAATTAACACATTAACTGGCCTTTCAACAGCACAGAAGAGAGTGCGACCTCCCTGGTGTCAGACACTGGGTAAATGGTAGCACAAGAACAGGCTTCTACAGGCTCTAATTACACGCTGCCATCATGTTCTTTAGTTTATTTTACCAGTAGAGCGATGCCGTGCTCTTTAATTGGACCTGAGACTCACCCTTTTGAATGGCAGAGGGAAATTATAAGAGTGTTCAATCACAAGCTGGCTAGTACTCCGTTTTAGCTAATACATCCTGTATACATGGATCCTTCATTGTATTTTGAGTCTTTTGTGTTGGATGTCAAACAATTATTCTTCCTTCTAGGGATACAACAGTTAAAATGAAAAAAGGTAGCACAATAAATGTTATTTTAAGTGCTTGGGTGGAGATACCAGATATTCTTCATTGGAAGCCGTCAAGCTACAGCAACATTACTCTTTAGCTAACTAAATTAATTAATTATTAATAATTAATAATAAACATCTAATGTTAAGTAATATAACTAAATGGTGTCCAAAATAGCTAGTTCCTGCAAATCATTTTAAATAGCTACATGAAAACAGCTATATAACTTTGAAAAATGTCGCTGGTCGCCACTGGGTAATGTAGTTAAAGTAGTAGCATCACTGCATTTAGCATCACTCCTCACTACAAACCACATCTATTGAGGTTTGATTAACACGCAGCCCTGTCCTTTTGAATAAGTACAGCGAGTGGTTGTTTGCTTTTCAGCATGCAGCATTGGGGAGTGTTGTTGCTCAAGGCATTGTGCTCTTGGTATTGAAGAACACGACTGCCATTGTACTCAGTTACAGAATGTTCCTTATATTTATATTTAGACTACTTTAAAGTCCTTGTCCACAGAGTAATTGCGTAACAGAAGCTTAGCCATTAGTTGGTATGTCATCATGTTGGTATACAGTACTTATTGGTCTTTATTTTCTCATGGCACGGTGATAAGCTCGACTAAAAGGCATCATTGTATCAAAAGCATTTGCTCATCCTTTTGACCTTTGACCAACATCTGCTCTGCAGCACAAGCTGCAGCATCGTTTCAATTGAGTTCAAAAACCAATGTTAAAGTCAATTACAATCAAAATTAATACATTAAAAAAAATATCCAACCAAGATATTAAATACTTACATACTATCTGAAATATATCAATTAAAATCCTAAATAAATTAAAATAGCCAATCAAGTCTAAAACTTCTGTTTAAAACCTTCTGACAGGGTAAAATTATAAATAAAGACAACTGCACCATCTAAAAAGGCATTCCATTCCACTTGACACTTCAGAGCGAATGTTGCTGTTTAATATGCTGTCAGATCAGTTTCTCAGCATAGTGCAGGTGGTGGTTTACATGTGCAGGCCTGACATGAGGTCACAGTATCAACATGCAGCACATAAAGCACACATAAAAAGACCAGATAAACCAAATTCATATGACAAATGTGGAGAGCTTGTTTTCAAGGACACCTGTCCTACAGTGTGGGAACAGCAAACATGTGAATCAAAAAGAGAACTGACTTTATTAAAAAGGTAATTGAGTAGAATTTTATAGTGCTTTTTATATATGAGGAAGCTAATAAAAGTGGAAAATAAATACTGTTTCACTGATTCACTTCCAGTATCTTGATGCAACTAGGCTATTAGTTGTGTTAGTCAGGAAAGTTCCATGCCATGTTCTCTGTGATCGGCTCAAACTTAACACACAAAAACCCAAACAAATGGTCAGTGACAATCAAACAAAATGTTGTTAGTTTAATATCTTATCTCGGGTGGAACACAAAGCGCATCCGAGCGGAGCCAAAAATGTTGCTGTGTAAACAACAAGACACAGTATGCTTCAGGGAGCAGCGATTGCCTGATTTTGAAGTTGTCAGTGTATTCTGTGAGAAATCCTAAAGACTGGAGTCAAACCACAACACAAATCACACTAAATAACAGACAAGAGGAAGAGTGATCATCGCAGCTCTACTGTGTGTTCAGACAGAACGCAAAGTGAATGTCAGAGGCGGCGCGATTGCATACAAACTCAATGGAAAGATGTAATTAGAGGCAAAATTGCCCATAGCACTGAAATTCACATTAAGATGCATCCGCACAAGTAAACAAAACGTTCAACTTGAGTGAAATAAAATAAATAATCGAAGTCTCAGATGAGATCTGAGTCAACACAAAACACACAGGCAGACTCCGACAGACACGGTTTAGTGCATATGTTTATAGCTAACTTACAGCTAACGTACAGGTAATGTAGCATTGACTCAAAATGACATCGGACCGGATATGTTGGTCTCTGCTAATTGGTTTTTGGCTAATAACAACCTCTCCCAAACAGGAAACAGCCACCATAATGAACACAATGTCAGACTGCTTAATCGAGTGAAATTACCATCTGTGGTTCCAGAGTGATCAGATGTGCGTGTGTAAACCTGCTTCTTTTTCTTTTAACAAAGCTGTGATCCAAAAAAAATTTTTCATTTACCTTCTGTATTCTTTTCGGGTCCTTGATGGGGCCTTCCCGTGGTGGGACCTTCCCAAACAGCTTCCACCCTGGATCCTTTTGCTCCACTGGCCGACTGTCTTTCACCCTCCTGGCAAACAGGCTCCTGAGAGACAAATGGAGAGAGGGAATTAGATTGGAGGACAAACACATTAGGTGATTGTAACACAAGAGCAAAACGTAGAACACATGCTTTGATTGCAGTCTTTACTAAGCTACTGCTGGGGCCCCAAGAGCTACATTAAGTGTGCGTGTGTGGGTTTGGGTGTGTCCTCGCCACTACTCAAGCTCACTACAGAGATAAACTCACAAAAGGAATCTGTGGATTTAAGAACAAAAGTGTTGAGGCCACCCAGAGAGCCCTTTAACAACCTATGTGACAACATGGGAGCTGGCAGGCTGGTCACAGTCATATAAAATTAGGCTTGACACCGAACACATTACACAATAAATCAACAATTACAGCTGCTAAAAAGGTGATAACAAATACATGTTTGCTGCTTTCATTGAAAAATATGATCTTTCCACTTCCAATTACCACGAGTCTGTTCTGCACTCAAAACCACCTGAATGCTCGAATGAAAGAGCAATCTGCACGCCGTGTTTAGCTTCCATCCACCTGGTGTTTAAATACTACATGCAAAGCTGCTGAAAAGCTTCCTCTTTTCAGCAGCTTTCACTGTATCATTTAGCCCGCAATTCCTTTCATTTATCCATCAGTGCGGTGTTGTCACAGAGCTGTTAGCGGGGGCTTTAATTAAAAGCCTGAATAGACCCACGCTGTGAAAAGAAGAAATTAATAAAGTGAAATGAAAAGCCTCTTTTGACCGGGCCACGTGACATAACAGGCAGAGTAAAGTGCTGTAACAAAGAGTTTATATCCTGCTGTTTGTCTGGGTGACATCTCGTCAAGAAGAGGCCATTCAGATAGGCAACTGCCTTATCTAATGATTATGACCCATCAATCAATAGGATTCTTTTGCTATATTCAACATTAATAAGCCCAAACCTAGTGGACCCTGGAGAGGTGGAAAGGAGGTCCGACTACGCAAGTAGCTGGAGAATGGAGTTGGGAGATGAAAGACTAGGTCTTATGTCTAAATATGACCCTTGGTTAACCTTCTGCACATTTCAGTGAAAACTGAAACATGTCATTTTAGAGAAAGTTCCGCTAGAGATGCTGCACCAAATCACAGGTACAGCAGTTGTGCTTGCCTGGCAATCAATGGCCACCAGTCAAACCATAGCCTACAGCTCATTTCAGAAGGAACTGCTACCAGGCTGTGTGACCATTCTGTAGACTGGATGCACTGAAAAGCCCAGGAAGACTTTCGGTCACATACAACCATTACAGAACAAATAGCAGCAAAATGTAACAATGAAGAAAACAAAACAAAACAAGCCCTATAAAATGACCATTTGTAATTTGGTCTTTTGTAGTGAAAGCAGAGATACAGACAGGATATATAAGGAAGGAAGGAAGGAAGGAAGGAAAGGGGGGGGGGGGGGGGGGGGGGAAGAGAGATGTATGACCTGCAACATAACCCTCATATTTGCACAAATTGACTCCGTTGAGCCTCACATCTGTGAATTATTTTATGTATTTTTAATATTTAATATCTTTTATTACACTAAAGTGTGTTATACGAGTATCAAACTCCTGTAAACTCGTTGCGTAGGTCGTGTGTGTAATGCTAGCAAGTGCCATCCTGTTGTGTCTTGCTTGCAAAATGCGCCGATTCAAGTCAAGGCGGTTAGCCCCGAAGCCAACGACAACAGGCTCAGGCTCACTTAAGGTGGACCAGCTATATTGTGGTGACAACCCCCTTCTGCCCAGTAGGGCGCCAAGCCTAACAGCTTTTCTGGCGGGAATCCTGCAAGGCAATATGTGGCACACAACCCAAATATATATTAATCCTGGAGTGTATTTTAATGTGCCTGTGTTGTAGAATGTTCATTGATTCACACTGTAACTCAGAAGCAGTTAAGGTTACCTTCATGCTTACTATTACTATGATTGCTTCAGGGTTATTCATCATTTATAGGCAGGCTACTGAATGTTAAAGCTTTACCAGCAGCTCAATAGATTACCATTGTTTTTGCAATAAAAAAAATGTATATACATGTTCCCACAAACTAATACCAAGGTGTTGAATGTTTGCAACCCTTGTAAAAATCAGGTTTCACAGTCAATGAACATGTCGCTGGGTGAGCCAGCGTGGCGCCTTTAACATTATTTACTTTCCAGTGGTAACACCTCACTCTTGTCTGCATCAGTCTTGGATTTCTTCCACTCTGCTTACCGATACTGTTCAAAGATAACAAAAGCTGCGAAAGGTATTTCCTCATTGTGTAGGTGACTGCAGGCTTTACTGAATAAGTTGACTGACAGCACAGGTATGAAAGGCCATCACAGGTATGAAAGGCCATCACAGGTATGAAAGGCCATCACAGGTATGAAAGGCCATCACAGGTATGAAAGGCCATCACATTGAAGTTATGTTCTCACAGATTGTGAACCCTGTGCAACATGCAGTGACGGGGCTCCAACAGTGACGCTATTTCCAGAACTGCACATTGGAAACAAGCAACCAGCAGCTTTGCAACTATTTTTCTTTTCTTGGAAAGATAACAGAAACATGACATGAGGCTTCAGACACTTGTAGAGCAACATTTTCTAAAAAGGGAAGCAATCATCTAAGGACGAGAATATCTACTGTTATCAAAGTTACCCAACTGCCCTCGGAAAAAATTAAAAAGGAAACATCGGCTTTCAGTTCACAAAGAAGCACAGGGAGAATGAAAAAGATCTGACATATGATCTAAAGAGAAGATGATAATAAAAAGAACAGTGTGACCAATAACAAACAGTAAATTGTCAAAAATCCTATCTCAAGATCCACTTACAAGTTTTTATTGGAGTGTTCATCAGCGTTTAGATACGTAGATGACCTATGCTCCTGTTATCATCTGTTGTGATGTGACCGAAGTTTGATACTTAGGTCATGTGATGACCACTGAGCCATCTCCATTACAACAGAGTAAACTCTATATGCTGAAGAAGACCATTAAGCAAGGTTGAAAGCTCTAGAAAAAGCTTGAACCTTGTGCAAAGAATTCTTTTCGTCAATAACGAACTTTCAAGTTCAACCAGGGAATGAACTATGTAATAAAAATGTCCAAACATATCAGCAAAGCAGGGCTTAGCTGAAGTGGAAAAAAAAAAAAAGTTTTATCAGTCTTTACACTATGGGGGGGGGGGGGGTGAACTTGAGTTACCTGTGAGCCACCATAAAACCATGGTGCATGGATCGAAGCTCAGAGGTCAACTCAGAGCCACCTTTACAAAGCAAAGCCTGACTTAAGTCTCAACTTTCAACACTTTATACATCAGAGTTTTCTGTACAGTTCATCAGAACATTATGTTTTCAGCTCTCGTGTATTCCACCAAAGGAGTGCTCACAATGCAGGAACATGATTTGCATTCAGTGCGGGCCAAGTATGCCTCAACGTGAATGCTGAATGGCCACGGCTATGGTCGAGTGCTCAAGTGGAACAGCTAGAAAAAGGCAGAGGTGCTTGTTTGTATGTTGAATTGAAGCCGAAGGCTTTGCACTGCACTGGTTTGTTGGTCAAGTCCTCCAAGAATATTAGGATTTCACAACATTGTGTTTAGTCATGGTGTGTGCAAATAAGGTGATAAGGTGTCCTGGTGGTTCTTATGCTTCAGCTAACAACGAGAACACCTGGCATGGAAATACCAAACAAGCTAGTACAAGAAGAGGAAAAGTACATTGAGTTTTTTTCCTATCAGAGAACATTCCGTAGAGCTGCTCCGAGCTGGTTACAGTCAAACAGAAAACGCAAAATGTGTGTAAAGTGGAAGTAAAGTGTGTAATTAGTCAAACAGAGAAGAGGCTGTCAAACACAAAAGCCACATTATTCACCTTCTAATCAAAGCTCTGATGCTTGCTTGCATATAAAACACAGAGAAATTAACGACTGTAAACCACAGTGGTTAGGAAATGTCAACCATAAAACCTTTTTATCCTACCTGTCAACTGTACAGAAGAAGTGATGGGGTCGCCATCCTGCTCTGTTACCACAAAACACTGAATCAAAATTATCCTCCACAAAACCCCCAGAAAACAGACCCCTGGAGTTTGAGCGCTCAGGAAGTACCGAGTAGATAAAAGGAGAGCAAAACCTGAAGCTCTCCTTCAGTCAAGATTCAGGCCCATATCATCCATAGTTTAAGTTATAGTGAGGAAAGAAAGTCCCACACAGCCACTCAGTTCAGGCAGAGTGAGATTGTGGAGGAACAGGCAATGAGAGGCCTGACTTGACAAATGGGAGGGGAGGAAAGGGTGTGAGGAGAAGGAGTCTGAGGGGCACTGAGGGAATAAGTAACTTCTCTGTTTGAGGAATGAGGGATAACAGAGAGATAACTGGGCAGAACTGTAAAGGAAGGTGCTGTCATGTAACACATAATGTATCACTTTAAATCTAATTTATTTATTGAGAAAAATGATAAAATCATGTTACTAAGTAATGCATTATAGGCCAACACTGGAGATAACGCATGTACAAAAGGAGGTCATGTAAACTTTCATGAAACTTGGTGGAACACACACAAATACACACGCCATAAAGCGACACACATCATAAAACAACACAGCGGGTGTCAGGTTACAGCTTCTTTTACCAGCAGCCTGGTGCAAAAGTTTAAAAAAATTCAATGCTGCTGTAAAATCCCTCTTCATTCAAGGAACACTCTGGACCTCAGTAGAAAGTGGAATGTGGTAAAGCAGTGAGAGGATATTAACTGCCTACTGAGTGATTTTTTTTATAATGAGTACATGTGATCAAGGCCAATGAGTGTGAAACCAACTTTAGAAGCACTTCGTGGAACTCCAAACCAACTTCGCTGAATTTGCAATACAATAGTCAACATAGATTGTACTATAAACTCATCATCAGTCATTGTCATTCATCGTCAACACAGCCAGTTTAAAGCACATAACTATTGTATGTAAATTAATACAACAACAAGTCTTTCTGGAAACTGCTAATGAAGGATCTTGTGGCAACTTGCACGTCATTTTGGTTTTGTTTGATCACTTTAAAATAGGGTGACCTATGACCTAGCTGCTCTGCTCTGCTGGCTGATTGCTTTTTGGTGTTTGTCAATTTTCTTTCTAACTTTTTATTTTACAGTATTTCGACTTTGTAAAATGCTGAATGCACCTGGGTTCTTTCTTTAATGTTTGTTATTGTTTATTTGAAGAAGGCTCTCTTCAATACTCTGGAAACATTTCTTGAAAAGGAACATTTAAAAAAAATTGTAATGAGGTTAGTTGTTAATCAATTAACAAAGAAGTAGCATAATCAATTATTTTTTCTATCCTTGAATAGACTAATCATTCCAGATTTTCAAAATACTTTGTAGAAACCATGGGAAATCACAGACTGATGATACCAGACAGAAAATCTATGAAAGACAAAATACATTAAAGTGTGGTTATGCATATGCTCCAGTACATGTTTGTACAAACACTGTGTAGCTAATGAAAAAACACTAAAGTAATCACAGGATGAATATCTGAAAGGTAAAGATCCCCAGCTGCTTTGCCTGCAGCATGTACCTACAGGCCCTGTCACACATATCCGTATGACAGAAACGTATGCCGGCGCATACGAAATATCGGCAATAGGTTGATATAAATTAAGGGTAAGTTGTGATCATTTGAAGGACGCAGACCGATATGCCGAACACGCCAGACATACGGCCCTGTCACACAGTTCTGTATGGCAGAAACATATGCCGGCGGATATGAAAATTAGTCCAAATACGTCCAACTTTTCCACAGCGGTGTTGTAGCTGACGTATACATAACAAATACATAACAAATTATTATACATATGTCAAACATTGATAGCGTATCACTTACTTATACAAAACGTATCAGAGCGTCTGGCCAACGGAGCTGGAAAAGTGCCATCTGGTTCACATCATATAAATTACTCCGTCGTCAGGCATAATGTTAACATAGGGTAGGAATAGGTTATCCACTCGTTATCAATAAGTTGGCTGTAGGGTTCACCGTCAGCCGACGTAGCCTATATCTAACGTACCTCTAACGTAGTCACGTAGGTATTCACGTACTATATTTACGTAGGTAAATATTCACGTACGTATTCCGTATTCACGTGGTCTAATGTAACGTAACTTATGTGTAACATCTGCATATCTTATGAAGCACACGTTGGGTACGTCCGGTAATTCTGAACATGCTTAAAACATCAGCGTTCAACAACGCACCCCAGCGTAGCACAGTGAGCTCTTAACCAACACTACTTGTACCTTACCTTATATCAACGTACACCAGCGTGTTGCCGATATTTTGTATACGCCATATTTTTGTATATCTTATGCATTCGTTGGTCATTCGTCTGATACATTTTGTATTAGTAAGTGATACTCTATCAATAGGTTAGACATGCGTATCTGTATATGTTCACTTTTCCGATCCGATGAAAAGTTTGACGTATTTGGACTCTGACAAATTTTCGTATGCGCCGGCATATGTTTCTGCCATACGGATATGTGTGACAGGGCCTTTAAGTATCTAAGAGGAAGAAACACCACACTCCCAATCACACACACACACACACACACACACACACATCCTCTTTACAAACAGAGCAGCAGAATAATGCGGTCACCCTATGGGCCAATCAGTGACGTCTAAGCCAAAGCTGGTGGGATTCAGGGTTTTTGGACGATGATGGGCGATCCCTGATTTATAAAGGCCAAACTGTTTTTCTTTAAAAGAATAAATCACCGTGGTATCATAAACCAGGTTTTATTGGTGTTGTTATTAATCTTTCTGTCCTTGCTTTGAGACAACTTAGCGAGAAGTTCACTGAAGTGATACTGCAGGAAGAATACGCAGAGCTTTTTGTTTTAAAGAGGGTTTCATTCTAGGTGAGCTGTAATATGTAAGAGTGGTGGGAGGGGTGAGGGGTGTCTTGGCTAAGCAAGGTTTGTAAAGCAACGTTAAGCAATGCCTACTTCTGTAAGGCTACAATAAGGTGTCTGATGAGAGGAAGTACAGAACGGATAATTAGCTGCCCACAATGCAGCTTTATCTATTTTGGGCCACTCTGAACATGAAGGACTATCTATTGCTTTTTCTCTTGTTATATTCAGATAATGGAATGTGACGACAGAAAGACATTTAACAAATGATAATGTAAGATATATTGGAAAAGTTTCATATTTCTAGCTTCAAACTGTTTACTTATTTTTGATTTATGCTAAAGAAATGTATAATTAATTTTGTAATTTAAAGTTATTTGAAACTTTCATACGAGATTGTCCCTGTAAAATAAGCCTGTTAACATTAGTGGGAACACTTTAACATTCATAAGCACTACATAAAAAAGGTAACACTTTGGCGATTTAAGGACATTTTAACATTTTATGCATGTGCAGTAATTGTCAACAACTATAAGTTCTCCTAAGAAGACATATTTCATGTACAACTAAATTGTAGTTTTATAAACGGTTTATTAAATGTTATTATACTGCTTATGAATATTAAATAAGGGGGGGGGGGGGGTAAAGTAAAGTGTTACCACATTAGTGCTGGATAACTGCAAGTATGGCTGCAATCTAATTATATAGGAATAAAATGTAATTTCTACATCTTGAAAACATGTGTGTGTATGACTCAATGTAACTGCCATATCTAAAATCATTTTTGGTTTACAATTTGCGGAGCCCGGTAATAATGGCGTATAAAGAGTATGGAGCCATGCATTTGTCGCTTGAATCAAGCTAAACAACCATCTAAATAAAATATGATTTATGCTTTAGAGACTGATATTCTGAACATACCTGTTGAATAAGCTTGCCAGAGGTCCCAGCTTCTTCATTCTGCCGTCCTCTTCCTGTTGCGTGACCCCAGACCCCGGATGCAGCCGTACAGGACTCCATAAGTCTCCGGGTGACGACGACAGCGTCACGTCTGAGAAATGAGCTGCGCCGCTGTCATCCGTCTCTAAGGTAACAATGGCGCTGGAGTCAGAGGTGACGGTGAAATCCAAGATGTCTTCATTGGAGACCGATAGCTCTGTGCTCATGCTGGACACGCTGCACACAGAGATGTCGTCGCTGCGGTTTAAAGCTCCGCCCCCGAGACCCATCCCCGTTGTGGCGGATAATCTGAGGGCGGGGCTAAAGTGGCGGATGGAGTCGTACCCGCTGCGGGGGAAGGTGGAGGATTTGCGGATGGAGTTGCCATCAGAGGGATCATCATCCAAAGTTAAAGTGGCAGGAGAGTAGGGACTGGAGTCCGAGATGAGGCCTCCGTCACCTGGGCGTTGGTGGCTGTGGAGGATGGGCTCTGGAGGGTTGATCTCCAGAGTCGGGATACCAGAGTCCTGGGAAGTCAAGCTGTGGCTGTCCTGGTTCAGGTCTGAGTATCTTTTCTGGGGGCTGCAATAGTAGATGGGGGTAGAGGAGCAGGATGGCTTGTAAATGGGCACGACGGGCTCGCTGTGCGGGGTCGTGCAGGGATCATGGCAGTGGTTGTTGGTATGCTTGTGAAGGTCAGAGGAATTCTGGTCCGTCACTACACAGCCATTCTCCACTATGGCTTCTCCAGAGACACCTTCAAAAAGAATATGACATTCAATTAGATTACAGTTTCTTTTTTACTGACCAGTATTTTAATAACCAAAATAAGTAAGCTTTCTATGATTGGGAAAGCTGAACAATTTCTAATGGTGTCTACGTGTTACATGAGTTCAAAGGGTGACCAAGTGTGGACTGACCTGCCAAAAACAGATCAAACTATCCATCTCTCGCTTTTCAAAACATTATTATTGATGGTATCTTCAATGTACCATGTGCCGTTATTATTCACTAGAGGCACTGGTAAGCAACGCTTCTCATCAATGATGTCTGTGGTTTATTTATTTATTTTAATACAAATTGACAATACCAGCTCTACGAAATTCAATATTTAAAAAGGATTCTCTGGTTGACCGAGGCATCAGAAAGAAAATGGGTGTGGCTGAGAGGTGAAAACTAATCCCGCTGTAACTGGAGTCCGTACTGTAATGTGAACAGGGCCCCAGTATAGGCTACATCATCCTTTAACACCAGCTGGGAAGCTAAGCTAAAGCTAGTGTGTCAGGCTTTCGCTCAGGCTGCCGACTCTCATGGACAAAGACATCCGTACCCCTCCAGTTTCACCTTGAGAATTTTATAAATCCCCATTCCTTCAAATACATTTGACCACTTGCAAGCATCATAGTACAGTCGTTTAGGCTGTAAGTGTGAGTTTTTTTGTTTTTCAACAGGAAATACTGTTTGTGCTTGCTGACAATAAGGGCGATGAAATAGGTTAATGGGTAAGTAAACTACGTAGGTAGAATAAATACACTTTTAAAGTCAAATGGTTGACACATAAAGCCAGATTCTTACCCAAGCTCTAAACCCTGACCTGCAGGTTGTCATGTGAGTCGGGTAGACTTTGTCCGAAAGCATAGCAACAGGTTGGTCCTGTGCCACTGGAAATAGTCTACAAACAGAGGTTTGTTCACTCACTTTCATTAATGGTATTACCATGTACTGCTGAAAAACTGGCATTGTTCTTTGAGGTGTAGCCTCCATTTAAATATAAATGCAATGTCACTCATAAGGTTTTAACCACAAATCATTCAAATGTATTAGCAGAGAACTGTAAGGCCACGTCAACATAGACATGCATATTCTTGTTTTTAATAAAGGCATGATCAAAACAAAAAAAGGTTGCTGACATGTTATTGTCTACTTAACTGAAACACCCATTTGAGCACACGCGCACACGCGCACACACACACACACACACACACACACACACACACACACACACACACACACACACACACACACACTTCTGTGAGTCATGATATAATTATCACTAGTATGACTTTCAACTTAGGTCAACAAAACTTCACAAATTCTGAAATGTGCAAATTTGCTTCAGTGGTTTTCTAAGAAATGTGGTTCCGTTTGGTTTAAGACACACTGCACCTTTTTAAGTGGCACTCCAGTCAAAGATTGGAATGCATGGTGTGATGCATATAATACAGAGCACATGACACAAAACATGTTTGAGGAATACCTGGTTTTTCTAGCCTACATGACTCTTTTTCAATTCAGCTGTATTATTTCAAAGCATTTACATCTAGAACCACTTCATAGACACAATCTATCCATCTTGCTGTACAGTGGTGAGCAAAGAAGTTTATCACAACAGGTGCAACTTGATACTTTAAAATGATGTCGAATTGAATACAGTCGTCTGGCCACATTAATGAATTAATGATTCAGTAAAATACCAAGTAAAAGTATATTAACTGTGTGGTTAAAAGTTATAATTTTAGCTCAGAAAGTGGCATTTGGTATATTAATAGCATGTCGAATAAAATACTGGCTTTAAAAAAATTCACAAAAATGCTACATGTCAGGGTTTATCAACTGTTTAAATGTGCAATATTTGAGACCGTTTTTAACTCAAATCATTTTAAAATGCAGTTTGGCGTGCCGTGCAATGTTACCAGGGAGAACTGCAGATACAGTATCAGGGTAGAGTTCATGTGTTATGCGTTTTAACAATGACAGGTCTGACAGCACATCATAGAAACCTACCACAGCGGCCGTCGCTTGGGTCCCGGGTACCGTGGGTCGTGTTCGCCATGTTGCCGGTTGATGCTACAGGTAGGTGGCAGGTAGCCGCCGGCTGGAGCGGTCCATGATGATGCTGAGACTATTGCTGCACCGCCCTCATCTCCCTGCATCCTCGACGCAGCTTTGAGTACACAAACAGCACCAGTGTGAAGTCATTTATCGGGCGAAAAAAACATAAAAACACATCAATTCACCTCCGGAGGAAAAAGGGAGTCGGGTAACCATAAACACCACGTCTAACCGGACTTGCTGGCACTTGCTGCTGACGCCAACTCAATGATTTTAGCAGCGCTTCCTCAAGTGCATATCAAATTAATTAAGTAAAAATGCGACGGACATATTTTTGCTCTCACAGCATCACTACAGGAGATGAAACGCTTTTCTGGAATAATATGAAGAAGCACATTTCACAAGTTTATCCGGTATCGTTAACATTGCATACCTGTTTTGACGCTTCCGCCGCCATTTTAAAACAAACTTGTACCGTGAGTGCGGTGTAATCGAGTGAAGAATGTTCACCGTCGATGGATTCACCTGTCTGGATGGAAATGAAGGCATTAATAATCGACCTCGCAACCTGAGTACCTACAGACACGTATTAAGACGTTTTGATAAGTAAAGTGAATTCACCAGAATTACAATTGTTACACGAACTGTTCAATTTGTTACAAGTGTCGGTAAGGTTATACATATTATAATGTTATTTGTATTTGTTTCCAATTTCAGGCTCGAAAGAGTGCTCTGCGTAGATAATAGGAATATTCTTCCTAAATGTACTTTATGATCAGTAAAAAATGCCCTATAGACTGAAACCCTAACCCACCTGTCACATTCCACCAATCAAACTTGTTTTTCAATGTGATTTACTGGTGACGGAAAAACAATAAGGAGAAACAGTTTAACGATGGGATGGGTGACTGCACGCTAAAAAAACATACCGACTTTGTTTTGGGCGAACTAGTATTTCAAAGGACAAGAATAATCTCTCGTCCTCAAATATGGATACTGTATAAGATACAGTCAATATAAAGTATACAACATTTTCAAAGGAAATTACATTAAAGACTTATTTTGTTGCAATTATTTGTGCTAGAGCTACATACATCACATTTAATTTCCAGTATGTCAGCACAATATATCAAGATATGTCAGATATGGGCTAAAACCCTATTTTGATTACTAAAAAATGTGCTTATATATAAAGTATAGCCCGAGATTTTTTCACGGATGCTGTAGTGTCCAAACAATTTTGTTATTTTAGTTTTTTAGTGAAAACCCAGAACTAAAATAGGATTCTTAAATTGTTGGAAGCTTTCACAACAATGATATTAAGCGTCAACATAAAATAATGACTTATGACATGTGACATGAATGAGCTGGCTGTTCCCCCCACAACGTGGTCACCCTGCCCTCTGGTGTCACCATTAGGTAATGTAAGAAGAACAAAAGAAACAGGGAAATCCATAGGCTGAGGTTTGGTTTATTCCTTTATTAGATGTTAAGAAAATCCACAATGAAACAAAATAATTTACTCAGGGTGTACATGAAATTAGAACAACACATCTACTCGGGACAGATGGGATTTAGGAACAAAGAGGAAGAAGGAGCGTCTAGGTGGGAATGAAAAGACGAGGAAAACTCAAGTTTTCAGTGCTGGATATGTTCTTCAGACCACAGTGCAATCGAAACTCAGCCACCCGTCAGTGTCGTTCCAAATGCATATACCCTCACTGAATGCATTTTCTCGTCATACAACTTTTTTTTTGTTTTTCTTTTTTTAAACACGGCCTATCAAAATGGAAGAATTAAATGGAGAAAGGTGTGATGCATTCCTTTCAACTCCCATGTAAGTGCTTTTTGTGACTTATCTTCTTGCACACATTCACTCCCTGATTCACACAGTCATAACATTCTTTCAATCTCTGATTTAACCTCACTTCTATTTTTTTTTATTTAAACCAAAATATTTTGTTAAATCCAACATAAAAATGTGTGATGTTTGCATGCTGCATTTCCAGAGACAGTCCATGGTTTGTTATTTCTCTCAGGTGTCCCTCACTCAAAGCTTATCAACATGCTAAATTAACTGAATGACTTTTCTCCATATATTTTTTAATGTTTACATGCGCCAAGGTATTGCATAGGACTCAAGGCTCTTGAATTCCCCTCCACATTGCTTATGCAATTTACAATGGCTTAGTTCTTTCCCCCCTTAAAACTATAGCTCTAAGTGAATGACAGTCGTCTCTGTGGTTTGCTTGGAAAGAACTAGTCAATAATTTATTTTCTACAATCAAAGCAAAAGTTCTACATTAATGCATCGATGCACTGTCACAGGTCTCAGTGTAGATTATGCAGTATGCTTATATTAAAAAATTCCTGAGTGTCTGATGAATGTCAAAGAAAGGTGACAAGACCCTGACGTTGGAGTACCTTTCATTCAGCTACTTGGGGGTCCTTTTTCAATTGAAGTGGCATTGGATTGAACAAACCATGGGCCTGTACATACAAGCTTTGCATTGTTAAATGAGGAAGCCATTTCCAAAGCCATGCCCGTAATAAAGTCACCTTCACCTGCATTACAGAGAGTCTGCTCCCACTGCCGAGACATTTTGAATTGCCCATTAATGGAGGGATGATCTGTGCTTCAGTTTCATGGTGTGTGACGAATAAGTCAACCCTACTACTGTCCTCATAACCTAAAATGTTTAAGTTAAATCGAAAGAAGAAAAAAACAGCAGGTATTAAGAAATGCACAATGCATTTATCTGCAAATGCTCCAACTCAATTTATCTTTCAAAGCACAGGTCACAAGAAGGGCCAGACCAATCACACCTCAAGGGTTTTGTAGCCAATTTGTTCGGGGTGTTTCAAATTTAGGGGGCACTAATGCATATGCATGTGAATGTATGTCTCTGCATACATTCACGTTACTCTGAGATAAAGTTCTAGAACACTCATTCTGAACCAGTGCCTTCACAAGTTCTATTGCGCGCACACGCACACGCACACACACACACACACACAGTGAGACATTACTCAGTATTTTAACAAGATATATTGTAATCCAAAAAAAAAAAAAACACACCTCATATGAAAAAAAAAAAGCATTTGTACCTTAGTGTAGTTATGCCATATTTTTGGTTTGTCCATCGCCCCGCCACTTGTTTAGGTATACATTTGTTTAGTTGCATCATGGACATCAATCCATGCTGATTTTGTCCTTTCTGCTTGGGGACAAGTAACTGAATAGATGTGTAGCAACGTGAGATTTAATTCCTGCATGTATTTATGCTTCGGCTGTTGCAGGCCGGACAACTAAGAGGTTACCTTAAAAATAAAAACCAAGCCACATTAAACAAGAACCGCGATCAGGCTAAACTTTTTTTTTTTCTTCTTTTCACAATTTTCCGCAAAAAGATATTCATGGAGTCTGACTGTCTGGACTACAAACAAAACTATGCTATGCCATCTACTTATCACAGCCATATTATGGAACTGCAACTTCAAAAGATTCTTGAACATATTTATAGCACCAATAGTCTGTACCATAGAAATTACAAAAACTTAAAACAAAGTTTCATTCAGTTGCAACACAGGGGTCTGCAGAAATGGCTGTAGTCATGTATTTTCATGATGGGTCTTAAACCCCAAAACAAACTTTTTTTTTTCTCCCCAATTTACAGCATTGCATTTCAAGTAGATTATTAGTATTTTTTTCCAACAAAACTCCTTTTGATTTCCTGTTTTTTTTTATTTTTAAAATGCTTTTTTTATTTTAGCCTCACAAACCATACTACTGTCTACTACTAGCTTTAGTAAGACTATCACCATTCAAAAATCAGACTCATTTATGATAACTTTTCACACATGGGGAATTTGGGGATATTTTGAAGAAAGCTGCACACATTCTCTACTTCACATTCAGAAAGTCGTCCAAACAAACTATTTAAATTAAACTCTCAAATTCTTACACAACTCAAAAATCTCAACATCCTTATATTATCTTTCTGAACACAAGATGGAAAGTAGAGGATGCAATAGCCGTTGTTTCACACAACTTTATGTTCCAACTAGAAAAAGAGGAGTGAGACTGGCTGGACGAACATACATGCACAACCATTCAGATACCACCAACTACCAGTATCCTAGCTCAAAAGCAAAATGGTGGGAACAAAACTGACGAGGATAGAACAAAAGATTGTCCCTACTAAATAACTGTGAGACTTGAAAGAGGATCAGTGTACAGAAGAACCAAATGAAACAAATTCTAAAATGCCTAAAATGCATGTCTGCACATTGCATCACTCGAAGACGGAATATATTTTTTGAGTTTTCCTATTTTCTCTCACTTTTTGTTGATCTGATTGTTGATTACACAAGGTTTTAAGTTAGTAAATGAAAACCAGCAGGGTTATGTGTGGGTTTTTCTTTTTTTGGATGAGTGTGTCAGAACATTAGCCTACATTAGGTTTTCCAACTCTGAGATGACCCTGAATCTTTGCTGGTAGAGGTCCAGTCACAAAAGGAGAGGAAGGTTTCCTCTCTACAACAGGAGTCCTCTGCAAAACTGGAGTATTTAAATGTTGCTGCTCCCTGGAGAAAGAAGTCAGGCAAAAATGGTTAGATTGTTGCACACGTAAATATCCATGCTGCCTCTGTGCACTGTCCCTCTACAGCTGTCGTATTTTCTAACTGACCGTTCAGATTCTGAATTTCAGCTCAATTGCCACAAAAATGGGGGTACCATTTAGATGGCTCACATATTGATGGATTTAATAGCAGAAGCTGGTGGCCAGTAGTGTACAGGTCTGTCACTAGGATCTTAACACCTCGACAATATTTGGCCAATCAAGTATTTTTTCACATGAGCTCAGTCACATATTTGACTGTGCAGATTACAGCAACAGATTACATTCAATGAAGCACTTGCATGTGCCGTTTATATATAGAGTGGATTATCATTGTGGATGTGTTGTGGGAGGAAGGTTTGGACTCAAAGACGGCCTCTGCTCACCTTACCACGACCATCATACTTCATTTCAAATGCAGTTTTCAATAGAAGTGAAATAATTGGCAGAGACGGTGCTTACTTTCCCTTTGCTGGTGAATACAATTTAAACAGTGTGAATATTATATAATAATAATAATAAATGATGTCTGCAGAGGGTTAAATGAGTTGGTGCAAGATTTCTCACTCCTCTACAGTACATTTACTGACAGATACAGTTCAATAACTTGCCTAATGACTTAAACCCTTAGAACAGATTGAAATACAAATAATGACGTTTGAATGAAGTTTAAAATACTTTACCTGTACACTGAGATCCGGGGAAAAGGGGGGAACAAAGTTTGTTCTGCCACCAGCACTCGTCTTGCTGGTTGCCAGTTCCTCCCTGTCCACTTATATTTAACAGAGGGAACTAAACAAGACAAAGGGGGAAGTGGTTAGTGTTTCAGTAAACCGCTGCCTGAGACATTACAGGTGGAACCCATTTTACAGCTGATGACAGACTAAGAAAACACCGTGTGGTTAGGCCAGCACTTTGGTTAAAATTGTCTAGAACACTGAAAATATTGATAATTTTAGGAGATAAATTGAAGAAGAAACCCTCACCTCTGGCACATCTTCCACAAAGTCATAAGCGATCCCGTACTTGGGGATCTGACCGGCTGATTCAGATAAGCAGGACTGCTGTTCTTCTGAAGATTCCTCCTTTTGAATCTTGCCGACAGAGACGTCTGTCTGTCCGCCTGCAGTTGATGCAGCTTCTGCCGTTTTGCAGTCCAAGCAAATCTCTTGCTCAGCAATTGGCAGGAGGGTACTGGAGCCCTCCTGTGAATCCAGAGAGGTCTGGGCACTCTTCTCCATGCCAGACTTCTTTAATCTGGGTAAGAATTTACCAGATTCCAGTTCTGACTTCCCGTAATAAGGGCCCTCACATTCTGCATCCTCCTCCAGAGGTTTGAGATCTGCCTGAGGATCATCAAAGACGTCCACCGGCGCCAGGACGGGAAAACTCATCTCCTCTTTGTCAGTCTCGGCCTCTGAATCACTCACTCCACCAGGAGATAACTCTGAGGCCGATATTGGTCGGAAATGAGTCCTGGGGGAAATGCGAATGGCCCTGTACTGCGTACGGTTGATGCCATATATTCGTGGGTGGAAGGCTTCATTCTCAGAGTCTGAGCAAAGAATGGATTTGGGCTTGAACCCCGGACTGAACGAAGCCATGTCCTCAGGCTCGAACGAACACTCAACATGGAGGACTTGAGAAAAGGGATTGTTCAGGTTGAAGGATGCGAACGGGTATTCTAAACCTTGATCCTCACCATGCAAGCCTCCGTAAGATCCAAGCAAATCTTCATGGAAGATGAAAGAAAATCCCTTATTCAATCCATCTCCGCCTCCTCTAATGGCCTGGTCACTCTGCCCAAAGGACACAAGAGGCCTCCACAGGGGCCTGTGCCCAGGGGCAATGCAGCTACCAGTGTTCATGAACACATCTGTGCCAGTGATGGTGAGCATATCTGAGCTGGAAGCAGATGCAGCTGCAGCGGCACACTGTAGCAGGCTATCTTGGGTATCACCTGGAGGCACAACAGCCCAATTCTTATCACCACTTAGTGTCTTCAACTCTCCATACACCCCTCCTAGGATGAATGATGTGCTCTCCTTGTCAGAGTTCAAGTCCCAGGGCTTGGACGGAGTCATATAATCCCCTGCACCATCTACCTTGGAGAGTTTGTTTTTGGCTAAGTCCTGTTCTTCTTTTTTGCCTTCCCAAAGGTGATACTCTGACCGCTGCACTGCTTTTTTCTGAGGTCCCTGAATTGGAACTTCTTTTGCCTGCACTTCCAAACAGCTGCAGCAGAAACCGCCAGACTCATCTGAGAATTGCCCCTCGTCAGGCTTTTCTGCTCCTTGCTTTGCCATTACAGATTTGTTATCTCCTATAGCAGTCCAGATGTCCTTTATTATCCCTGAGCTGTAGTCATCACTGTGTTGGTTTGTGTTGTCCGAAAACATGCCAGTGCTGTACTGTTTACTCTCAACCTCTTCCAAAGCTATACCACAAATGGACTCCAATTTAGATTTTTTGGTGAAGGTCTGATTGGATGGTGTACTAACACTGACCTCTTCACACTTACGACCAGAGTTTCCTTGCAAAAAATCCAAGATTTCATCCTCCAGATATGTACCGGAGAGAGGAGGGATTATACAATCAATCTCTTCGTTGCCAATTTGAGCAGCATCCTCTGTTGGAACATTTCCTTGCTCATTGTCTGAACGAGTCTCCTCTGAATGTGACCATGGACTGCAAGTTCTTGTTGAAAGGTTAGAACAGTGTTCAGTTTCGTCAAAGGCACTATTTTTGGTCCATATTAGCAAACGAGACTGTTTATTAGAATGCGGATCGAGACAGCTACTAGAATCTGTGTTGTTTTCATGACCAATGGTGAGTGAGTCACGGGGAAAAGGGAAAGTGGGGCTGTCATACTGCAGCTCAAAAAGAGAGAAGCTAGATGAGTTCAAACCAGATGGTTCACTGGTGGCTTCAGGGACATTTGGCTCCTCCAGGTTTCCAGATAGTTTGCTTAGGGTGAACGAAACACTATCAAGAAGGGGGGAGAGGCGAATGGGAGATTCTTCTACGAAGCTTTCTCCATCTATATCTTCTGAAGTAGATGGCGAATAGCATCCCCACACTTGAGCCATGTTTTCAAGATCCTCCATTAGGAATCCAACTGATTCTGAAGCTTCTCGTGAGTCTGCCCGTATTGCAATTTTCCCTTGCTGCTCAAGGCCATCTAACACTAAACAACATTCTGCCTCAATGTCTCTTTGCTCTTTGCTTTTTTGTCGAATCATGCTTAAGATCCGACTCTCTTGTATAGAGTCTGAGGCACTAGTATCCAATATGGATTGATAAATGTCAACTTCATAGAAGTGAGTGAATTCAGACAGATGCTTGTCATCTAAATCTCTACTATCCTCTGGCTGAGGGCAGCATGAGGTCCCAGTGAGTTCAACAGTTTCATCTTCTGCTTCGCCAGGCCCTTCCACAAAGTGCCCATCCACAAACGAGCCTGCTGCTAGGTATGTTCTCTGGTAGCTCTCATTGGCAATGCAGATTCCCTGGAATCTCTCCGGCAGCCTCTCTATGTCGGTCGACAAATCAAAGCCATCAGGAGAGTCTACCTTGTTTCGATATTTTGTTTCCAGCTTGCTTTGTCTGCTGCTGAAAGGTACAAAATACTCTGTGATGGGCTCAGTGTACCAAAGCGGCTCCTCCATGTATTCCTTTTTGTTTCTGGCCTCAACACCGGACTCTTTAGCCTCCTTCCAGCCTGGATCTCTACGAATCTCTTTCAGAGGTCTCTTCCCCTTCTTGTAAAGCTGTGGTTGTTTGGCAGCGCCTCCAGTGGCGCTGCTACTGCTCCCTCCTGTGTTTCTTCGCTCCTCTTTGTCAATTACCTTCACCTGCAGCTTCACCTGCCCACTGTTGCGTGTTCTTTTAATTTTTGCAGCCTCCCTGGATTTGTGCCTTATTCTAACTGCCTTGCTTCTAGATGACTTCAAGTCACCTTGGTTCCCACTTGAGCTTGAGCCCGCCTCACTAGAGCCAGATGACCAGGATCTGGGTCTGTATTTGCCCTCAGATCTGTGTCTCATCTGTCTCTTCGAGTGGACGGTAGATTTCTCCTCTGCTTCTGCACCACCATGGTATCGATTTTCTTTCTCCTTCTTACTCCGTCGTTGCTGGACTCTCTCGTTGGTCATACAAGTGATGGTACCACATGCTTCGAGGTTTCGCTCCTTTGCAGCCTCACCTTCACTGTTGCAATCTTTTGGGGAAGAGGTGTCTGTGCTGGTCTGTGGGGCAGCAGAGGATGATGAACTTGAGTATGCGCAGGCTTTAGCCTTGTTCCACACCGTCATGATCTCTTGGAGACAAACAGGTTTCTCTGACAAAGAAGGGAAGGCTTCATAATACCTGCAGTCACAACAGACAGAGAGAAAACTAGATTTAAAAAAGGCATTCATAGCAGTGGAGTCAAAAAACAAATGTATGTGTGTGTTGTTCTGCAACCAGTTTTTGGAAATACAAATATATACATGAATCTACAATATACATGAAATAGCTTACATTTCCACCTGGTCCTTTGAAGAGGGGGACTCAGTTCGCTCCGGAGACTGAGAGCCATCAGATTTCTTTTGAATCTGTTTTTCCTCTGTAAAAAGCATTTAACATTAAGAATATCTTATTAGAGGAATTCATTTTCAACTTCTTTCCATTTTGTTTTAGTCAAAAAAGTTCTAAATATGATAGTAAAGGGTATCAAACAAACCTTTCTGTTTGTTTTGGATGTCCTTTAGTTTAGAGCAAAGCTCTTCAACCAGGCTCTCAATTCCAGAGTTCTGCACAAATGAGAAGAACAAGAAACAGATTTTTGAGATTTCAAACGATATATTATGAACAGCAGATATGAATGTCATTACATGATGTACTCATATACTTAACATACTTGAACGTGACAAATAAAACTTGAACTGAGCTTGAACAATAGTTGAAATTGGTCTGGGCACATTCCAACTTACAAATACATTTGGCAAAAGTTGTGTACCCAAGCAATGCAAGCACATATTACTATAGAACAGGAATGATGACGATGTCAATATCATGGTAGAGTATTACTGGTACTACATTGTAGTGATATATTGTAGTGATCAGTTGACTAAACATGATCCTGCTCAGGTATTTTAAGGGGGACATTGAACCTCTTTTGTGATAAAAAAACAAAACAACAACAACAAAAAAGATATTAAAACAAACAAGCCATGACATAAACACAAGAGAGTCATTTAGTTTTCTAACTCCAAAACATTTACAGAAAAATTTAAAGAATGAAAGGCATGGGTTGACACAAGTCAAGCCAGCTGACTTGTGAGAGCTTAGGCATGCTTGGTCATGACTGTTCTATATTTAGCTATGCCGAAATGTTTTTTAAAAAAAAAATAAAAATAAAAAGGGGCTAAGCAACAGCACAAGTGATTTCCTCACTATGTTCTGAGACACTGAACATTTCCTACATATCCGGTTACTTACTTACTGCCTTCTCACATTGAGCAATATTATTTGTGGAAAACATAAACAAGACAACTAACGCAAGCTTAGATCAAGTAGGCACTGTCGAAGCAAATGGCCTCAAACAAATCACAACATAGCTGCTCCTCACTTCCGGTCCTGCCGGACACTTTAGCTCACTCATTTCCCATTCACTCATCCAGAAAATAATATTCCTTACCATGCCACTTTGTGAATAGCAAAGCAAAGTTTTCTCCTGCCCTGTGTTTCCTCTTGCATCATTGTGCTAATGCCGGTCAGCTGACAGCCGACCGACTACGCTGCTCACTGCTGCAATCCTGTGCAGCGTGTGCTGGTTAAAAAATAGACTGCAGAATCCAGTCCCCAGAGAAGAGCTCAACACTCCTCCTCTTGCCTCGCAGACCCTTCCCCCTACCCTCCCTCCAGCTTTATGTTGTGTCATTCTCAACTAAATCACACTCTCCTTACTACTGCTGGCCACTGACGAAAATGTCAGTAAATCTCTAGAGCTTTTTGAGTCACAAAAAGACATGCAATGAAATGAATATAGTTCTGGGATATATATTTAGATGCAAATAAGGTCATGCATTATTAGGTGAGGATAGCATTGTTTTATGTAAAGGAACGACTTTAAAAGTACTGACCTTAATGTCACCTTTCCAATTAACACTAATTAAAGGCAATTGAAGAGAGGATGTATGTACAATGAAGATCTTCCCTTGTTCAATGCTTTAGAATCCCACATTGACAGCTTTATTCAGTGTCTATTCACCGTGATTTATGCAATTAATATCTGCATGACTGCACATTAACAAACAACAAGGAATACTACTGTAATGAATTCCTGACACGCCTGTATTCAGAATACTTTTCACTCAAAAAGTTTTATATAAGAAGAGGCAGATCAAACTGTTTGTGCTTCAATGCATGAATTATGAATTGTTTGCATTCCTCCAACGCTAAAGTGATTCAAGTTAATTATTTTACACTACAGATAAACAAAGCAGAACTTTACTAACACCATACTCATAGTCACAGTACTACAACAGTCAGGCTGAATAATAATGATGCTTACCTCATCAGATGCAGAGCGGAGGCATTGCACAGCAGCTTGCTTCTTCATTTCCTCCAGACTCAGGTCGGTCCCTCCTTTCTTCTTACTCTTGCCCCATTTCTTCCCAGTTCCCTTCTCCCAGCCCAAGAAGATGTCATTTTCCTTTAACACAAACCGAGAAAAGTCTGTTACAAAAGGATAAACTAAAAACGTTTTTAAAAGCATCAAAATATTACACAAATCATATAACAAATGTGTATAATGTTTTTACACCAGCTTGTATATCATAACAATTAGCACAAAAACGGCATATCAATAACTGTAATGACAAATGACAGAAATCAAAAGGAGGAATGAGTCAGTGGTACTAGTGGCATGATGTGAAAGAAAAGGCCCATTGTTAAACTCTCCTGGCAAATTGATGTCTTCTTCTAACGAGCCCATTATAATCACACAATAACTTCCCTTCCTAAATAAAACCCACTGCCCACTCATTTGACAATCCAAAACACAAACAATGACAAACAATATTTTTTTTAAAGCTTTTTGACTAAACATATTTCTTAAATGTTGTGGGAGCTCACCTGGTCCTGCAGGTCATAGTCGTAACTGTCATGCAGGAGAAGGCTGAGGACGTAACGGGTGTAAATCATGGCATCAATCCCGCACTTCTCAAGCTCCTGGCCAAGCCAGCTCTGTACTGGTCCCAGCGACTGGAACAAGGACATCTCTGAGGCAGGCAGGGGACCAACGAGGGGGTAGGGGCAAGAGAGGTTTTCAGGAGGAGCAGGACCGTCTGAATCGGTGCTCACTGGACGCATGGGACCTCAGGTGTTGGCCATTCTCAGTTGGAGCAGCATTGTGATGGGTAGTTACTGTAGGGTGGTCGGTTTTGAAGGGTACAGAGAGAGGACGAGGCAGAACCTTGGGAAGAGGGGGCAGTCACTCCAGCAGGACGCACTGAAGCGACGCTACATGGGGAGGCATGTAGGATGTTTTTTTTTTATTATTGCTTTGAGCAAAAAGGGGATTTTACACGTCAGGCATGGCTTATGCTGCTGATAAATCTCAGCTGCTTAGCAAAACACAGGACGTGTTTGCGTCTCAGTCGGAGGGGTCCATTTTGGGGCTACGTCTTACTTCACCGGCACAACCTGAAACAGAGAAAACATGCATCAGTTTCCCTTAAATATATTCAACACAAGCATTGTTTTATGAATGAAAATTATATTTTCTTTGATAAAAAAAAAGGGAAAGAAACAAGGAGTCAAAAGTTATGACAGTTCCTATTACAGCATATAACTTGTGTTCCTTCTCCCAAAGGATGTAGCCTGACTACTGTTCATAGGCTTGCTTACCAGCAAGCTAATGGGTTCCTGAGAGAGCATGAGCTCTTTAAATAATGCAGACAGCAGTCACATTCATGACATGAATATTATGGTGGTACGCCCTTTTTAATATTATAAAAACAGGTCGACATGGTTAATGTGCATTTTCCTCAAAATACAGCACATTTACCACAAAGAGACCTCTCACGTTAATGTCAAGGTATCTCAAACTTCAGAGTTATTGAAGTTTGTTTGTATGTAATGACCCTCCAATTAAGTAAATGCAATGTAGCAGAATAACTAAGTGACAGGAGAAGTGGTCATGACCATGTCATTTTGAAACGATTGGATGACAGCAAGGTTTTGTAAAACTTTTAAAACAGGAACCACAATTTGCTTCTTGTTCCCTTCATTACAAATCACATAAACAGCTGCATAGTTTCAATTGTGGGTAATTAAACCAAATATATCCTGGATGTGGGCCCATGACAAAACAACAACAAAAAGCAAACTCCAGTAGTTGAGTATAACTGTGTGGGTAACGGGCAGGGGAACACTTGCTGTCAAGTGCATGTGTTTCATATGGCAGCAGGGGATTAGGGGACCGACGCGAAGAGCAAATGGAGGCTGCGGCGATTTGATTGGCTGGACCCGTGACATATTATAGTTTACCCGTTTGAGGCGTCAAAAGGACAATATCAGACGTTTAGCAGTATGTAACCATAATATATTTCAGCAGCTATGAACCTATCATATAATTACCCTGTCAGTTAAGTAATAAATACAGAAATACAACGGCTGAAAGATTAGCTAGCCCCATCAATAATTGCTAAATATGGCTGACCAGTGTCTACAACCCAGCTGTTTCTTGTATTCACACTAGCCCCGGCAGCTAGCTCTTGACTGCACTGCCCACATAACAATGTTATCCTGCAACCCATTACTTATCGGACATGAAATAGAACAACACAATGCCGTTTGTGCATCGTTAACTAGCTAGCAACCCACTTTACTTCAGGTGAATTCTAACGTTGTGCAAATAGGTAAGGTTTACTGACATTAACGTTACATTGCTGGGCTACCGACTGCGGCAATGCAACTACCTAACAGCCAGGAACGATATTTAATATTAAGTATTAATGTCATTGTTATGATACTATACCACAGAATCAGTTATTTGTTAGTTGTTGATGTGTCAACTGACATTATACTGACTTGTGGTAGAGTCACTTTGCAGACAAATGGCAAGGTTAGCAGGACCACCGACCTTTAACGTTAGCTTGTGAGCTAAGTTAGCTAAGTTAGCTGCCGAGAGCCTCTGGTCTCCGGTCATTAGGCAGTTTATTATTATTTTTAGTTGTATCGAACAGGCATCAGTCATGATCACAGTTACGCTATATTGCAGTCTTAATTATTTAACGCTAATCACCATGTCTCCCCGGCCCCGAGAAGACTAACGTTAACGTTAGTTTGGCATGTCGGTCAGGTGAACGGAGACTGTTTCTACACAGTGTCATTAGAGCCCTGGCGGTTCTCCATTAAATAGTTAGCTAGCAACACGCTAACGTTAGGCCAAGTCTAAACTTTCAATCTGACACTTAGCACTTAAAATGGTCAAAAGTCAATACTCTATTGTAGAGATGTCCTACTCAAACTGAAACAAACGTTAGCTAACGTTAGCTTTCACGTACGCTTGTTGTGACCGAGGGGGAGGAGGAGCGGCTGCCCCGGTAGGCTACCAGAGGACTGTCAGACGTTTTCCCTTCAAAATGTACGCCATATCGTCATACAGCAAAAGAGTAAACTGACTAACAACGAAACGCTAAACAAGGACAAAAACACCACAGTGCGACAAGTACAACTCCAAGCCAGTTCGCTAGTTTACCTACCTGCCGTGGGCTGAAGTAAAGAGGAGCAGCGAAAGGGGAGCGGCTATTTCTCTCCCGCTGCCGTTCCGAGCTCGAGCTCTGGAATCCGCTGCGGTAGCATCGCGTATCATGGACGCCGACAGAAATGGCGCTGTTTTCACATCCAGTGCTTCTTCAACAGCGTCAAGGAAACTGGCGACATTCCGGCTCAAGCTGAAGAAAGGTCATTCCTCGATGACACTTGATACCCAGATCCACAATGTCCGCTATTGAAAAGCCAGTTTCATTCGGAGAGGACTCCTGGATTCGCCACCCTCCGCGTTCGTATCTAGGCAACAAGACAAACCTCTGCCGTCCTGTTCGTATAGGTTTGATTGCTCCGCTAGGGTATTGCATCAGAAGTCCAACTAGTACTCTTATCATTTTTAGACTACTCAAATTAAAGTACAATTTATTTGTAAAAATAAAAACACACAAACACATGTGTCTTTTAAAAGAAAACCACACAATTATTTATTATAAAAAACACAATACAACATGGTTACAGTTGATCAAAAGTACTTCTTCAAGTTCAAGTTCTTTAATTTGTTTATGATGTTATTTCCTTATAATATTAGCTATGCTTTATTACAAAGAGTAGACATACACACATTATCAACATAGTCAACAGCACAGTTATAGCTTTTCCAAAGGAACTGAAACTGTTTTAGATTTATTTATTTTAATTTGAGTTTAGATTCTTGTTAAATACAGGCAGACGCACACATATGTCCCCTCTCAGAAAATGTCCTTTCCAAAGTAGGCTATTGCTTGTTTTTACTTGAACTACATTATCATCACCGGGACCTTTTATTCTTTACTATGAACCACTGTCTGGTTAAAGCAGAGTATTGCTGCAGCTTTATTTATTTTTATCTAGACACAATACCATCACTAATATCAGTACTACTCTCCTATTACTGTACCTCTAGGACATTCCTATTACTACAACTGTGGTGTTACCATTACAACCAGTACGTGTTATAGTGTCATTACTCCTCAAGAGCAAAAGTTGTACAGTGAGATCTTGTAACTTGAACCAGCAACCATTTTCTGCCTCTCAAATCCTCTAGGTTGCCATTTATCTGTGTGTAATAATCTTATTAATCGTGTGTGTGTGTGTGTGTGTGTGTGTGTGTGTGTGTGTGTGTGTGTGTGTGTGTGTGTGTGTGTGTGTGTTGGGAGGTCTTTCCTATTCTTTAGACTGACCACCTTCCCCAGATCAAGGGTCCATAGTTTGGCACACTTCATGTGCTCTCTGACCCCTGGGGTTATGACCTCTGGAACGAGATGAGGCCTATTGACCAGCTGTTTGCACTCCTGGGACCACATACACACACATATAACTCTATGCTTCATTGCCTCTTTGCTGTATTACCGGTTATCATCTTTACTTGTATGTGGGGTGAGTGTGTGTCGAAATAAATCAAAAGGGGTCAGGACAGGGTAGTGTACTGTATTACTACAATTTCCAGGGTCACTCAGAGCCAGTAAGCAGACTATTATTGAGTTCTGCTTTTGATCTTTATCTGAAGCCAAAGGCCAAACACAAATTGACCCCCTGCAGCACTGATCTATGTGGAAGTTGTGTGCGTTTTCACCATCATCCTGTCACTGATAAAATCTCTTCTGAACCTCAGCCTCGAGCACCAACTTAACATTCGCAGAGCAACGTCTAAATCGGCATTGCTCTTTGCGCTGACAGCTTTCTCATTTGCCAGTGTTAACTGAAAGTCAATTTGGAGCAGATGGCACAGTTAAAAGATGCACCATAATCCTCTCATAGGAAGGGGGATAGGGGGAGATTATGGAAGGGGTGGGGTAAGAGATCTCTGGGTGATTTCAAGGTTGTGAAAAAGTCCCACAAAGCTTTAGTGTTGCTTCGCTCCTTAACAGCGAGTTCACAGTGCTGTCTGAGGTGAAGCTGATTATGATCCGCAGGGTGGGTCACTGAGGTAAATCCTTTATTAGTCACAGCTCACAAGCTTGATAACTACAGACATGTGGTAAAGGCAACTGTACACGCATACCTGTTTACTTTGTCTCTGTGTCCTAACACAACCTCATAAGCATTTTCATACAGAATCAAACCTGATTCTGCTTTTGCAGCACTTGTATCCGCCTCAAGAACATTTCAGCTCGTGTGGAGTTTTTGTTGTTAATACATCTGGGACACACCTGCAATGACTAAGAACAATACTTAACATAAGTGCGCAGGTGGTTCGAGCATCTAGTAAGGATGCCACCTGGGCGCCTCCCTAGGGAGGTGTTCCAGGCACGTCCAGCTGGGAGGAGACCCCGGGGAAGACCCAGGACTCGGTGGAGAGATTATATCTCCTCACTGTTCTGGGAACGCCTCAGGATCCCCCAGTCGGAGCTGGAGGATGTGGCCCGGAGAAGGGAAGATTGGGGTTCCTTACTGGAGCTGCTGCCCCCGCGACCCGATCCCGGATAAGCGGTAGACGATGGATGGATGGATGGAAGTGCGCAATGGAATCTAATAACAATACCTCAGAAGAATCAGTTAAAGTTTTAATAGTCATCCTGGCAGTTCTTTGTAAGAGTAAATTCCTTTCTACATTCTTAGAAACAATTAACGAGTTTCAAACTCATGATTTACTAAATCTGGTTGCGCCATTAAAATTTAGCGGGTAAAGTTCCACTGTTGCATAACATCTAAAAATTACAGTTTTAAGGGGGCAAACAATATATTAAACTTTATTTATATTAAATATTTAATCCTTTGTAAGAGTAGAAGTTATTAATTAATTTAATTTATATATGCATACATGAAGAAATATGTGTTGTTCGATTAATAGTAGCTACTCGTGCAGTTTAGAATATCATAACATGCTAACCTAGTTGGCATTATTTTGTGATTCAATCATACTTTTATCAAGTTTAGGGTCAGATATTTCAAGCATTTTTTTCCTATTGTACTCCTTACTCAAAAACAGGTCATATAATAGCAGCTGACATTAGCTTTGTCAGTTAGCTCAGTTAGCTACACAGTAGGCTACACCTGTCAGTTAGTTGGTGTAAATATTTTGTAACAACTAACTTTTACATAAAAACTAGTTTGTGTGGTGTAACTCGCTAATCTCCATAATTCGTTAACATTATGAACAGGATTCTACATATGGCCGAATGTAGTCTTGGAATCCATCAGCTAACGCCTGACGACGATTTAGCTTTTTATTAGCTTGTATACTGACTACTTGGAAAACAATCTAGATGGTTCTGGATATCCATTAACTACACCGGAAGCCCAGCATTATAGTCCATAGCCCCATACACTTGTCATCGTCAGACCGATAGCCGATCCGAGGTTGAGTAAACACTGTGTTATAACTAAGCTTAGTAAATGTTCAGTAGTTTTTGACACTTATAGTAGCTCTTACCCTTGTCTTCAAAAAATGGTTGACTTACTGTCGATGACGACACACTCCCAGTCCCTATAGATCAGATCATTATCAAAGCTATTAACAGGTTGGTTATTTCCAGACAACACTCAGCCTTACGAAACCTTGTGATTCAATCATTTGAATCCCTAGATGTCAGGATAAGCCATATCCGGCCACTGTGTTGGGTCATTGATCCACTTGGACGAGGGAAGACTGAAGGGGCATAACAACATTTGTTTAACAAGAAATAAATGCATAGAGAATTGTCAAAATTATAATCTAAACACATCTATAGGATCTGCGGTTTTCTGTCCCCAAAAAAGGGGCACGGCCTAGTCTTAAGAATTGCATGAATAACATTTTTAAGTTAAGTATCCTGTTACAATATGTTTTAATGGATATATTGTATTCTTTGTGAGATATGTGATTTTTCTTTTGGACATTAGATATGAATATCTTTGTCACTAACAACGGGATCATTAGAAGTAAGACACATTGATGGGAATTATTCTGTATCTGTAACTTCAGGACTTGCCATAGGCAGTATTGATTAATTCTACAGTAGATATGTAACTAATCATACTCCGTCATTAGAGTTGGACAGATCTGACTGGCTCAGTTTTTTTATTTTTCAATAAAAGTTTGACAAAAACAAGTTAATCACATGTTATCCAGATGTTATTAGATGAACTCTAGAAACGTATTCATCAGCAGTATTTAAACAGTCACATGTCAGGATTCATCATAGGGACAAATGCCATAAGCTTCTTGTGGTAAACAGCAAACAATTCTCACCTCCTATTAAGTTGACACACTTCTCGGGACACTAATCCTTTTATAGAATTTAAATTCTTTGCCTGTGAAGAGACCAATCACAGATGGGGCATTAACCAAAGAAGCCAATCAAATCAAATCAAATCAAATCAAATTTATTTGTATAGCCCAATATCACAAATTATACATTTGTCTCAGTGTGCTTTACAGACTGTACAGGTTACAACATCCTCTGTCCTTAGACCCTCGCATCGCACAAGGAAAAACTTCCTAAAAGAAACCCCAAAATTAAAGGGGAAAAAATGGAAGAAACCTCAGGGAGAGCAACTGAGGAGGGATCCCTCTCCCAGGACGGACAGACGTGCAATAGATGTCGTGTGTACAGGATAAACAACATAGTACAAATACAACATTTGACAGAAATTATGTTGTGTTGGAAAAAAAAAAAGAATCAGGATCTTTGAGGAAGAAATGAGGCTGCAAGCTTTTATCAACAATCTTGATCAACAGAAGAAATGACTTTCAACTATTTTGATAATTGTTCAAGTCATTTTTCATGCAAAAATGGCAGTAAATGCTGTTTTCAGCCTTTAAAATATGGAGGTTTTCCTGCTTCTCCATGTCTCATATTAAACTGAATATCCAGGGTTTTAGACTGACAAACCAAGACATTTAAAGACATCACCTGGGACTTTGAGAAACTGAGATGGACATTTTTTCATTATTTTCAAAGACAAAACAATTAATCGAGAAAATCATTAGCTGCAGCCGTAGTCATGTGTTAACTTGAAGAAAACATTTTTTCAGCCTGACAGATACTTTGTCTACTGGCTCGTGTAAAACGTCAACTGCAGTGGTAAACATGTACAATCTTCCTTATCTTTGTTCATAAGACCTCATTAGCACATGATCTAAAGAGGCTAATTTGCCCTGTGACTCAATTAATTCTCCAGCAACGAGATCGATCAGTAGGTCAGTCGATACAGATCAATCAGTCTGTTGACTTAGAGTCGTTGGTTTCTTTCTATAATTACACAAGAAAAAACCAGAGGCTCCTAAAGCAGCATTAAAGGGGACATATTATCCAGATTTTCAGGTTTAGACTTGTATTTTAGGTTTCTACTAGAACATCTTTACATACTTCAATATTCAAAAAACACATTATTTTTCTCATACTGTCTGAAAGAATATACCTGTATTCACCCTCTGTCTGAAACGCTCCGTTTTAGTGCCTGTCTCTTTAAGCCCCCCTCCTGAAAAAGCCCAGTCTGCTCTGATTGGCTTTCGAGAAAGAATTGCAAATGTAGTTCTCTAGCCATTGGTGGAGATACTCAAATGGGGGGGCGATATAATCTAATGAGCAGGTAAAGGGGAGTCAAATCTGAATGGCTTGTTGAATCCCATGTTTTCTGACTGAAGCAGCCCACAAAAAACTGACTTGGTTGTCTTATCACAGTTTGTGTGTTGGAAGGTATTTCAGTATTGTAAAACAATGCAATTCAAACAAATGTTTATTGTCAACATTTGATGAGGTGATAATGGACTGTTGAGTAAAGGAGAACTGGCATATGGCATATTTGAACCCCGGAGGGTGTCCAGGGATTTAAACTATCGATCTTTAAATGACAGGCTAACAGCTGTTGTCAAAGCTCATGCAGTGAGAGAAAACCATTAGCACATTTCTATGGGTCCAACAAATGGCTTTCGTTGAATTCAGATATCTGATGTCTGGCGGTGATGTAAAGGTGAGAAAGCTCTGACAACGTGTAAACATGTCTATGCTGAAGGACTTTTCTAGTGCCGCTGACGATAAAGAAGGACAAAGTCTCCTTGCCATGTGTTTCACTGTGTGTGTGTGTGTGTGTGTGTGTGTGTGTGTGTGTGTGTGTGTGAGAGAGTGTGTGTGTGTGTGTGTGTGTGTGTGAGAGAGAGTGTGTGTGTGTGAGTGAACAAGACAGAAAGAAGTCCTGTTTGCATCAAGACAGTGCCCAAAAATTGCTCGTTTTACTTACGTCACAAGTAGCTGTCAAAGCAGGATAATGCAGATTACATCATGCGGTCACAGTCTATCCACAGAGAGCCTGTTATCAGCACAGTACAGGCATGAATGTGCTCTCAATGCAAATAGCATGGCCTCACATGCCTCTGTTAACCTAACCTGTCTGCTGTCTGCACGTCTGCAGTAATACATGATTAATGATAGTTCTTTCGATGGGTTTACAAAGTGCAGAGGTCAGACAGTTTAGTTTTCTTTTCCTTCTCTTTGATCAGAGCCTGCTTGACAGACAAAACACTTTCAAATTAATTTAAAAGAGCGGAAACCAATCTAAAGTAAATGTAACCATATTTTAATTTGTGAAATGTAGTTAAAGAAAAGCTCCAACCGCAAAACCAACAATGAATGTATCCTGCTGAAAAGTATTGTGTGCGTATTCCCCTGTGCCATAGAGCTCCAAAAACTATTAAAAGCACACCACTGAGCTACACATGTGTACTGAAAATAGTCCCCAATGCATGCACTATATCCTCCTGTTTGAGTAACGTTTGCTGTAAACTACAATGGCTAGCTATTTTAGGAGCCATTAAAAAGATAAATGAAACTATATGTGACCTGTTTTTAAAGATTTACATCTCCAGTAGGAGCCAATTGTTGGAGCTGAGAGCCACACACAGCGTAGTTAAGTCAGACAGTATTACTGTAAAAGACCGAATAACATTGTTAGTTTGGGCCTTGTCATGTTCTTGGTTTTCTGTTTCGTGTTTTATTTTTGAAATATTCACTTCCCCTTGTGTCATGTCTTGTTTTACTTCCTGTCCTTGTGTTTTTCCCTCTGTGATTGTTAATTTGATCCCCCTGTGTCCATTCCCCCTGCCCTTGTGTCTTTGCCTTTCCCCCCCCAGCTGTGTCTTGTTCTTGTGATTAGTGTCTGTCTATATATACCTGTCTGTCCCATTGTTCCTTCTCTGTTTGTCATCCCTTGTTCGTCGATGTTACCAGATGTGTTTTGTTCTACGGCCTCCTCGTGCTTCCCTCATTTTGTCTTTTCAGTTTACTTTTTACCTTTTGTATTTTATAGCTTGATCCCTCTGCTGTTTTGCTTTTTACTTTTGTACTTTCGGCTTTGTTTTATTAAAGCTCGCTTTTTGTTAAAACACTCGTCTGCTGAACTGCATTTGGGTCCTCTCCTTCTCCACCATAACAGGCCTCTGTGACCTACAGTGTATCTTAGGAAAATCATTTAGCTTTAGTCTCATGAATATGTATTACTTACATTTTTTAGTGTGCATTTAGCAGCTATGAATTGGATGGAAATGAACAGAAAGTAGTATATAATTGAATTGTTTGTCCACTAGCTGAACCTTTCACAGCTAATACATTTTCAAACTTAATTATTTACCATTACATCTCGAGGTGTATTCTAGTCCTTATGGTTTCAACTTAACGTTCAGTTATGAAAATCAACAGCCATTACTCAGACCAGCTCCAGCTCCAGTGTCACATGTCCTTGTGTGACACGAGAATAATTGAGTGATTTTTCATTAGCATTAACTAATGAACTAGCATTATTATTCCAGGTTTAATAAAAAATGTGAATGATGGAGTTATTAAGCCACCCGAACATACGTTCCTGCATAAGAAGCCCATCGCCCAAGCCCACTTATCATGTGTGTAGGTCAAAGGTGACCGTGTTGGCACTACTGTCTGGTTTTAAATAGGAGCTGTTTTGTGTTTCTTTCCCCTCACTATCAGATTTTAAAGCCTTTTAGATCTTCTCGGTCATGTTGAGAAAGGCAACACAACAAATCTTATCAGTAAGTCACAGAATGTTTTTTAAAAAGGCATCTATCCACGTTCAGAAGTCAGAATTCATCAGTGGAGACAGGACTTTAGTCTCTAAAGCTGACAGATACCAGCATCCAGTTTGACAGAAATGGCCTCTGTGACACTAAGTTGAAAGGAATGTGTGGTATGGGAGGCACTGTTATTTAAGTCCTGACATTGCTTCAGTAACTGGTACACAAACCTCAACTCCACACACACAACAGGATGTTCTTGGAAGACAGGTTTTCAGGAAAAAGGCAATAGAGTGCCCAATAACGCAGCCATTGTTTGGCAAATGATCCTCCCATGTTCTCCTCCTCTTTTGCAATGGAACAATTATTATTAATTCATTATGAATTATAAAGACTCACTCAGCAACTATATCAAGTGTAAAGAAATGGACACATGGTTTTGTCAGGTGTCTTTTTTGATACTTCCATTTTGCAGCTGTTGAGGCATTTCACTGAATGAGTAAGAATCTGACCTGCTGGTGGAGGAAAATTCAGGGGATCACCAAAGTCATTAGGATTCATCCTGTGGGCGCCATCAATCTACTTAATAGTTGTTGAGTGGATCAACTGACCATACACCAACATTGCCATGGCTAGAGCCTTGTCGCTAGTTTGGCTAAAACACAACTAGTGTTTTGTCATTGATCTATTTAAAGAAGTACATAAAAGAAAATATATTATATAGTATATACTTTACAAAACGTCTCCTTTTGCACGATCTACATTTATTCAAGCAGATTTAATAAAGGAAATAAACTAGAAACTAGAAAGGCACACCAAGGGCCCTATCTCGCAACGTTAACGAAAGTAAAAAATGTGCGTTTCCGCCCCGTGATTTGTACATGTTCCAAAATGTAATGGGTTCTTCCTTGACCCATCCTACACCCTTCCATGTAGTTTCAAGAAAATCAGGCCAGTAGTTTTTATGTAACCCTGCTGAAAAACAAACCGAACCAAACCAACTTGGTGTAGATTACAATAATATTTATAATTGTAGTAGTAGCTTTTTTAGCCAGTTGGGAGCAACAGAAACAAGCCTTATAAAATGTATATCGTAAATGTTGATCATTTACGTATCCAGCAGACATGGAGCAACATCAGCATTCATGTTTCAGGTGACCTGATAAATATTCACTCTCACTTTAGCTCTGGTTTGGTCTCCACCAACTATAATATTAATGGTTACCTCTCCATTGATGACACTACATCAAAGTTGACATGGAGTGGACATAATCAATATTCAAACAACCCAAGAGTCAAACAGACATGGTTTAAGTAGCCTTTCGATAGTACCAGACGTGTTGCAGACGCTCAGTAAAAACCCAGTGACGCCTGCTGTCTACCAAGGAAATGCACTCGATTAAAGTTCAGAGACAAAGAGCAGCAGTGTGTTTATTATGATTCTCCTGCAGCCCACGAGATGAGCTGGACAGCTCATATGACCAGAGATGTGTGGTTTTAAAACAGAATGAGTCATTCATAACCCCAACATACCTCCTCTCGTGGACTGAGTTCAGAAGTGTGTGTTTGGTGTAAACCTCTAATCGCGAATATCTTTCATTGACACACAATTTGAGATTAAAGCCTATGATTTATTAACAATTAAATAGGCCATTCGTTGTGACTAATAGAGGCTATATAAAGGCTTGAGCATGGTAATCAATTCTTGATTTTGGGAATGCATATCTGTGGTAACTATTATAAATGCAAGGTCCACTTACTTTGCTTACCCAGAGCTTTCGATCGTATCCCAAGGCCTGCTTCATAGAATAGAGCTTTGAAGTGGAAGCAATAAGCTATAAAAATGTAATATAGTTGTACTTCTGTACACATTATGTATTTTTCTAATAATGCTGTAAGAAAAGATAAGATAATAGACATCAAAATATAAGATCACAAAATACAGAAAAACTCCTCGCTCCACCACACTTTTTCTTCCTCCCACCTGAACCTCTTGACTCCAGAGCTACATCCTCCTCTACTCTGGACAACTAATCCCCATAAGCCTTTAAAATGCCCCGGACAGAGAGCGAGAGCGAGAGAGGAGAGTGTGAGCTTAATGACCTTGCAAGCCGATTACCGACCAGCCACGATCCACAAACAGCCATGTGAGGCCTAACACTCAGCCTGCACAGTCAAATCAACTCCATTGACACAGACAGAGGGAGGTCAGGAATCCAGATACACTTGTTCAGGATGTCAGTAGTGATTGATGATGGTACTAATAATAATGATGAACCTCTGCACTTCTCGGACAAGTATATTAAAGGGAGAATAAATATGCCACTAGGGAGCAGCAGAGGCCTCCTGGAAATTACACAACAGGCCCAGCTGGAGAAAGTGTGTCACTCGGCCAGTGCTCCCTGCTGGAGGGTTGACCTGACCTAGAGACAGAAAGTCACACAGGTGGATTATAAAACAGGCCACCTCAGAACAGTGGTGGAGGAAGTATCCTTTACATATGTAAAAAAGTACTGTAAAAATACTATTACAAGTAAAAGTCCTGCACTGAAAATGTTACTTTAGTAAAAGTATGTAATTATTATCAAGAAAAAGTACTCATTATAGATTATGGAGTATTTCTCCATTAATCGATTACTTGTTTGGTCTGTAAAGATTACGAAAATAGTGGGAAGTTCCGTCACAATTACATGCTATTGTAAAGATAGCACAAAGAGATATATACGTCAAAATAATAATGAAAGAAAAGATTGAAAATAAATTGAAAAATTACATAATAATCAAAAAACCTACCAAATAATTTTCTGTCATTCGTTTAAATGATGAATCAACTTATCATTTCATATGTTTTATTTGTAACGTAACTATCAACTAGCTGTTAAAAGTACATTATTTCCAAAAAATACTCAAGTAAATTACAAGTACCTCTACACTAACAACCTCCTTTCCACAGACAATTATTCAGTCTGTTCTCTGTACATCCATCACAAACAGGACAGGAACAACTGTACGCCAAAACAACCATTTTTTTGTATCATGTAGTGTCAGGAAAGTGTTTGCAATAACTCTCTAACACTCTTTACATATCATTTTTTATATAATATAAAATGAATTACTATAAAATATGTCAACATCTGTCATCCAAGCACAATATCTATATATACTGTTATATCCAGCTACTTAATGTATATGAAGCAACCCCCCCCCCCCCCCCCCCCCCCCACACACACACACACACACACACACACACACACACACACACACACACACACACACACACACACATACGGACAGAGAAAAAGGCGGGGGTGGTTATTATTATTGTATTACTAATTGTCTACAAATGTCATTGTTGTTGATGTTTTTTTATATTAGTTTGATGTTTTACGCCTGTCAAGCTTTTTTGTCCTTAGCTGTATGTCTATTTGTGTGTCTCAAATTCCTTGTATGTGTACACATACATCAGCAATGTAGCTTACTTTTGTATTTCTACTACTTTTTTTTACTTCGGAAGACAAGAAAGGCGCTACATAAGTGCAAGGCCATTTACCAAAGGCCATTACTTAGTTATCTTCCACTGCTTCCTCAGCGGTCTTTATGAAGATCCTGTTGTTGTTTTTGTGTCGAGTTATAACACCTACTTGAGTTAGAAATCGAGTTAGGCGTGTGGGACATCTGTGTTGACGTACTTTGAATTTGTGGCTCATTGCTGCAACAGATACAAAACCGCTGATCTGTGTGTTGAAACCCTTGCACTTACACAATTTCTTCTTTTTTTAAGCTTGAGATGAGAGTCATCAAACTCAATTATAATCAATTCTATCAATTAATAAACACATACAAAGTCTTGATTTTCACCTCTAAAGAGACACAGCACATGTGTTTCCTTGTTCTAGTGAGACAGGAAGTTTAGGGAGTCCTGTTCTAACACAACAGGCTGTTTGATCACCTGCTACATTTCCTATTGTACACCATCTCTCACATGACATTTCACCATTCATTTCTTACACCATACATACATATAAATGTTTTCGCTTCCACTGTAGCATTCAAAAGCAAATTACAGTCTAGTTAGTTATGTTTGTATCTTTTTTATAGCTTTTCAGTTATCTATTGCACATTTGCTGATATTTCTATTCTTCTATATTGCAAAGTTCTGCTATATTGTTAACTTTTTATTTGTCTCAGTATTGCCCTGCTGCTGTTCATCATGCACCTCTTTAAAAATCATGTTTTTGTGTTTCCGTGTTGCATGTATATCAATCATTTTGTCACAAAAATCTATGAGAAAGTCTCTAAAAGTTTTAAGGAATTAAAACTAAAGCACAATTTGGCATTTTTCTTATTTATATCATCGTTTTATTACCATACTATATTATATATTGGTCTATGTGCTTATTTCTCTATGACCTTAAAGTATCTTCTTATTACATTTCATGTTCATCATACAACACATGTACACAAACCATAAACAGGTAAATAAATCATTTTATTTAGTCATTACAGGAAACAGTCACTACAGGGATTTTATGGCGTAGTTGCAGCTGTTTGGCCCCACCCCAGGGTGCTTACTTCTTGCCACCACGATTGTGGCAGGCGCAGGTGAGAGCAGATACCAGCACCACAAATTCAGTGAAGTCGACCTCAGAGTCTCCGTTAAAATCCAGACCTTTCAGCAGTTTGTCCACCTCCGCTTGGTTCTTTGCCACCTGCACAGAGCAACAAAACAACAAATAATATTGTTAAAATAATACATCATACCAACATGCAAGTGAGAAAGGCCGAGAAAAATAACTATATTTTCTTTTTATAAGTCTTTTTTTCCAGCCATATTTAATAGACTTTCAAGAGTGTACTATTCAAGTTCAAGGATATACTAAGTAAATAAGAGAATAAGTTAATGTTGAGGCATGACACAATGATGGGGGGGACTCTTTAAACTTGTCTAAAGTAAAAACAAAATGCTAAATGTCATAATTTTTAAAGTTGTGGCTGGAGATAAAAAATCTGTCATGGCTTTGTTTTTCAAATTTGTATGTACAGCTACAAAGTAACCGTCAATAATGGTAGTCGCAAACATTTCTAGGCCAAGATTTGTAAATAAAAATTTGACGTAAAAAGACAAATTTGAATTCTATTAAATCAGGGAAATCCTGAGGCACCACAAGTCAATACATTTTCAGTATTGGTGGATTCTTTTGTAACTAAGCACTGAGCTTGTGCTACGCAGCATATACTAAGTTTATTGAATATTAAATATTGAAAGTATGAGCCTGTACGGTACCTTGAGCAGTGCAGGCAACTCCTTCTCCAGTAGACTCTTGGCCTCAGCATTGGTTAGGGTGTCCTTTTTGCCCTCGCCAGCAGCATATGTGTCAAAGGTCTTCATCAGGATGGCCATGGCTGTCTCGAGCTGGGTCATGGTTGCTGCTTAAGAGGTGGTTAATGTGGATAAAAGAGGAAAATGGAAGACCAACACTGATCGACAGAGCAGTAGATGTGATGGGAATGGAAGAGGAGGACGGGAACTCTTTTTATACCTTTAGAAAGATCTGAGGATACCGGGTTACATGTTTGACATAGGCGGTTGTCCCAACTCTATCAACACAACCTCAGCCCTACGCCCAGTGTACATATTACCTCACAGACCATATTGAGCTTTTGTCTTTTGCTTGTTGATTTAAGGCGAGGTCCTTTGGTTAAATAAATCACAATAGATTTTGTGATTCGAGACAAAGAATTATTTTACTGCGCAACGTTTTAAACCCTGTGCTGTAAACACATTTAAGGCAAGATACTAGTCAGTGAGTAATGCATCTGTGAATGTTTTATCTATTAGTTAAAAATCTTACCCTATTCACCTGTAATGTCTTGCAAAATGTGTGGAATTTTACATTACATGTTAAGTTAATTCCGATTTATGGAGTGATACAAAGAGAAACCCAACATTTCCTCTGGAAACCCATTTTACTCTAATATGTCAAAAAAAATTAAACAAGAATTTTGAACCTGGCTTTATCCAATTGTCTCATTTCTGTTCTAGAAATGTATGCAAATTAGCACATATTTAATAAGATAACGCTTCACTGGTTTAGTTAAACATAAAATTTCAGGGCGTCCCGGTAGCTCACTCGGTAGCACAGGCGACCTATATATTAAGGCTGAGTCCTTGCCACAGCATCCTGTGGTTCAAGTCCAACCCGTGGCCATTTGCTGTATGTTGTTCCCCTTCTCTCTCTCCCCCTTTCACGAGCTACACATCTCTCTATCATAAAGGCATGAAAAGCACAAAAAACAAAAAATAAACATAACATTTCAGAAAACTTGTAATTGTCTTTATGTAAGTAGCCTACTAGGAAAATGTCATGGTGATGTTCTGTTCACCTTTGGTGTCTCGGCCCAGTGTCACTGCATCCCCTGTGGTTGGTGGTCGTCTATACTGTTGCTCAAGGACGGACATGAACCACAAGAGGAAACTGCTTTAAAATTTCACGAGAGAACTTTTTTGCTCGCATGTTTCTGTTTTCTGGCCTGATTTCCTGGAAACTGTGCTCTGTCACAGAATATATACTATATAGAAGCATTTCTCTAGTCACACAGCAAACGACTCAGTTGCAACACTGCTCTGCAATAGATTTTGTAAAAAACACAATGAGAAAGAAACAGTATAAAAAGAACCACATCTCCAATATATAACTGCAGGATGCATTTAAGAAGTTGGACTCAGTGACATATGAATTTGAAGGAAATGTTATACGAACATTAAAGCAAAGTTACGCAAAAATGCTTTCCAAACGTGGTTAAATAATATAAGTAATGTCACTTAACATGAACACTTCAGTCATATCTTTTTATTTTGAAGATTCAATGTATGTGCCTCATAGCAAAAGCGATGTACAGTATTACTCTATCTTATATATAAATGAAAAAACAAAACAATGAAACTGTGAGGAAGTCGCATCGTGTGCTGGTTAACACCTTTTACGGGTTATATCATTGATATGCAGGAGGTAGTGTAGGTTTAGTTTTGTTCCCATGAGTGAAGGAGTGTCTTTCGGCAGCCTTTAGCGCTCTTTTTTTAATCAGTCTGAAAGTGTATGACTCATTGTGTTAAGTGTATCTGTATCAACACACTTCATGGCAATCTATGGGTGCCCATCAGCCTAGTATTTATTAACTTATTAATCATTCCTTTCACATTATGACTCACCAGTGTCCCATAGGTTAAACTACTATCCAGTATACATGCTAACAATTTAGCATAGACCTACAAGTCACACTCAAAGATAGCAGAAGAAAGATATGACGTTAAAAGGTTTTTATTAAATTTCATATTTTATATATTCCGCCCTTTTGTGACCTCAGTTTGTTAAAAGGTATTTTGTGAGCCCTCAGATGTCTACCATCTGCCCGGCCAAAAACTGAGGTTTCAAAGGGAGGAGCTACTTTGACTGTCGCAGGAGCTGTTTCCACTTCCTGTCATTGACCTATTATGCAGCGACCCAGTCACACCACAGTTTCCACTCAGCGTCCTGCTTGTGATCTGAAGTCATTGTGAAACCTGCATCTTCGCTCCAGAACGAATACCACTAATGTGGACCATTGACTAGCTTGTAGTACGATCAAAGTGAAAACCAAAGTAACAACGATACAAGTAAACCTGTCTATAAACACCTTGTCAACATTGAAATAAACTTAGCTCACAAAGATGGATAAGATTGAGTTTATAGAAAAAATATTTACACTCATCTAAAAACATGTACACAATTCAGGTAAAGGTAAGTAATATACATAATATACATGTAGCCAGCAGGTCCTCATCCACTTTCTTTGTTCTCGACACGTTCAAAGTAATCGAAGGATTCATATACTGGTACCTGACACTGAAAGAGACAGATGCATAAAAACAATTATAATTACATTATACTGTATCAGTGCAATATAGCAGTATATCTACATGTGACAAAAGACCTTTGCTGATAAAAAAGCAACAGTTACCAACAGTGGATCTGTAATTTGATGTAGCTTTCTCGTCTGTGTGCCTTTACAAAGTAGGTCTGCACATGCATATTTCACACCATTCACCACTCACTGTGTCACACTTCCGCTCACGCAATTTATATAAACTCCTCATTCGAAGCAATTCTGGAAAGACGTTGGAAACTTTTACTAGGTACATTTATATTTTAAGTACACATTTTATATTTCTGCATCACGAAACTTTTAAATATTAATGACCACTTATTCAGTCACTTTTATAGTAAGCCAGTACAAACGAAATTTCATTTGAATTGTACATTTTATAGCTCAAAAAAACAATAAAGTTTTTTGATTTGATTTGATTAAAGACTGTTTGAACAATATAAGGCAGAGGCAGAATTCTTTGAAATTATACAATTTCAACTAAAACGGCAATCTACCCATTCAAACAAAGATGACAAGAATGGCCAAGACGTATGTCGGTGTATTCTCTCCACTAAAGTCTACAGAGTACATAACAGGATCACATCAAAAGGATGGTTTCCTTTAGTCTCACACTATTTAACACCTCACCCACCACACTGAACAAAAAGGAATAAACGCCTGTTGGTTTTTTCTTCTGTTTTTTTTCAGTTTGCTGCTGTGACTCCACACATAACAATTGTGCAGAAGTGTCTTCGTAGACTTGCATTTAGACTCACCCACTGAGATGAACCTCTGGAGGAGCTGGTGCTGTGTTTGTCCATTTCTACCTCCTCAGAGTCAATGTGGGGAACCTCGTAGATCACCCGGGCTGCTTGTGCTAAACTCACGGGCCGCACACACACACACACACACACACACACACACACACACACACACACACACACACACACACACACACACACACACACACACGCACACACACAGACACGATTAATAAGATAATTGCACAACATTAAATCCAGGCTGTAAAGAAAATACATAGAAGCAGCACACCTTAATACATTACTGCTATCACTACAACCACAAGGCAACTACTACTACTAGTATTCCATCCTACCGTTCGTTTTCTACAGGCCTGCCAACCTTTCCCTAGTCACAGTAATGGGGGCCTTGATGTTCCGGAAGGTATTCCTATCATTTCTCCTGAAACTCTATTCTGACTCACAGCACCATTAATTTGGCTTAAATCATATACATCCTTAAGAGCTAATCACATTTCAACAAGCAATTCCTCATCATTCTCAGCAGACATTGTCCTTGGTGTACCATAGGGTTCAATTCTCGGTCCCATACATTTGTCACTAAAATGATACCGTGTCATATTTTGTGTTAAACTGTATAAAGGCATCCCTAAAAGTTATGAACATGAATATGAATTTGTTCCTGGCATGTTCACAGATTCACAGACCTCAATGGGGGATTGAGAACCCGCTGTTTGTCCTCCTAGAGAGAATGTGCCATTTTTTCTGCAGTAACAACATCCTGCTGTATTGAAATATGAATTGATTCAAAATATCAGGTCGGGAGATTGATGCACCCGGTTGATGCCATCTCCTCCCTCCCTCCTGCCTTTCCCAGCCCAGCAGCAAGCACTGTGTACAGAGCCTTTCTATGATGATTACTCATTGTAATAAGCAACTGTTTGCTTACAGTATATACAGTGATATAGTTTCTGCTCCCTTAAGGTCTTCAGAACTATAGATTTGCTATTATGTATTGCTTGATCTTAAAATTGCTTAAAACCCACTGTTGCTTATGATTTCATCTTGCATTAATTGTGTCTTCAAAAAGAAATACATCATATTAATTACATTTATTTGATTTGATTTGAAAAGGAATGTCATTTCTCGAGCTCTGTGCACCACAAGCAAAATTCTATTTACCATTTTATTTTTGTCAAAGTCAAATTGAGCAAAAACTGTCTACGTAGCTGAATTACCATTAAAGGTAAGTGAGAAAATATGTTATAAATATGTCTTGTAATTTAGATAAATCAAGCATTTAATCTGTGACAATGCATCATTTGAGTTTCTGGTGCTTGAATAATACGGTAATGACACATTTTTCTTTACCATGTCTCCTTCGCAGACAGCAGAAACCCACAAGAGTGATGAGGAGTAAGAGGGCCACCACAGCCAGAGGGATTATCACGGTGAACTGCAGATGACTGCTGGAAGATTCTGGATGTTCACCTTGTGGGGAAAAAAGAAAATACAAATATTCCGATGAAAATAACATGATCAAATTATGTTTTTTCAAACAAGAAAACAGGTTTCTATTTTTATTTTTGAATTAGTAGTTTCTAAGCAAGATTTGACTGATCTAAGGTTTACAAGGTGATATAAAGCCTCCGAGCAGACCGTATCCCATTCTGAATACACAACATTATAATTCCACACTTGGCAAACCAAGATATTAGTCAAACCCTTAATGCGACGCTCTGGTGTTGTGTCACCTACCTTCTGTTGTGTGGTCCGTTGTGTTGTCTCTGACTGTGATGAAAGTCCCATCTCCTTTACCTGTATTTAAAAATGGTATCTCCATTGTCACGCAGCAGATGTATCTCCCTGAATCCCCTCTTGTGACATTAGTGAAGGTCAAGTGTGAGCAGTTAGATATTTCCTTTTGCTGAGACCTTTGAGAGGTAAAAAGTTCAGTCTTCAGTGTTTGATTTTTCTGCCAGGTAACTCTAACTCTTTCAAAGTGCGTTGGCCAGCAGCAGGAGATGTTTACTGTCTCCCCCTCCATGACGGAGACATCAGGAGTCTGGGTAACATCAAGTGTACCAGATGAAACACCTATGAAGAGAGGGAGTGATACATGATTTGGTAGTTCATCACAACACCGTTCATATTGTCACATTTTTAAAAAGCTAGACCAGAATCTAAATGTAGCGCGTAGTGGAGGATACAGACAGAGTTCATCAGATCTTTGTGCAAGTCAACAACCAAATAAAGTCGCAATGCCATGTGGTCTCGTGACACATTTATCAGTTTGAAATATTTAAACCATTGCAACATGTTGGTTTAAATCACAAGATATTGGACAGGCTAATGTGAGCATCCACTCAGAGAACTCATATCATGAATAACAAGATTACATTCTACATACATTTATGTGTTATTTATTTAATCCTTGACATTACCAATACATACAGTAATTAAGAAATCCTGTCATAATTTTGAGCACAAATTGAATATGTGAAATTAAAGGTCCAATTGTGTTTTTTACTTACTCCAAGATGAGAGGGCGCAGAGTGAGGCGAGTAGCAGACTGCTGAGAAGAAGCTTCATGTTGACACTCTGATTCACCACTGATAACTGACACTCATCTCCTCACAACCGCTCAAGTACTTCCCACCACACACACACACACACACACACACACACACACACACACACACACACACACACACACACACACACACACACACAGAAAACACACTGGTCATGATCTTTTCTTCTGTGTTCTTCTTTATTTCCCACAGTTTGGAAAAGCACAGCTTCTGTTCCTTCCTAGCTTCAGGTTCTATGTAAGATAATCTTCTCCATTCTCACAATGCAGTTCATTTGACATTAACTCAGAAATACTAAAATGGGCCAGCAACAAAATAGATGTTGAGGAGAGAAGCAGTGAAATATCAATATTTCTATTACGGACTTTTCATCCAAATTACAATAATGGCAATGTTGTCTTTGCCTAAACCTGTGTTTCAACCATCAGGTGACAGAAATAATGGCCTAACCCCATTTCTAACCCTCAACATAGTCCTAAGTTTACCCGATACATTTTAGTTTCTTAGTAGTAAGTTAATCACCATTTTTGTTTATAAAATATAGAGACAATCGTGCTGGAGATTGTTGCAGTTTACCTGTTTTTACATAAATGGGTTGTACCATTCATCTGTGTCCAGGGGTCAGATCCAGGTAGTGGGAGCTTATACATTGCATGAATTGTTGTCTGTCATAGTGTTTTTTTATTTTTATAACGACCACTAGGATTCCCCAAAATGTAAACTATTGAAATCTTCCACAGAAGGGCTTACTCCTACAGTTTAAAATTCTCCATCGTCTTCACTAAACTAAAGAGAAATTAGCACGATTTTATTCTGATGTGAACAAATGTGTTCAAAAATCAAGTCTGTACTCAAATCCACACTTCTTTTTTTACAGACCCTTCAGTGGGTCCATCTTAAGACCAAATCATAAATTGTCCCTTCACGTTACTGAAGTACATTTTTATAATAAATCCTGTAGATTTTTTAAATAGGATGAAAAGGATTATTGTCCTGTAACAGTTTTAACATTGTTTTTAATGACATGCATTTAAGAACACAGATGTAATCAAAGGAAACACATCAGCAGACTTGTCTACATGGCAAACACATCAAAATGAAATCATTGAGACAAATCTCAAAGTGCAGATTTATACAATGTTAGCTAAACGGCAATTATTTTATCAGAAACATCAGCTGCTCATAAAAGGTGACACATCGAGACGATGTAAGCATCCTTTCTTATTTTCACTCATATTTCCATCTGAGCTTGTTCCTCTTCTTCCTGCTTTTCTTCTATTCTTCGGGCTGAGGTGAGTTTATTTCCAGGAGCAGCTGAAACACAGATGCACTGATAGATTACTCATAATGTACTGTAACATAGTATATGTTTCTAATGCCTGATCTAGACACAATTTCATCACAATGGAGGGAAAGTTATTGTACCTGATGTGTGTGGCTGAGCTTTAGTCCTGAAGTTGTTGACGTAAAAGAAGGTGATGACGAGGGTAAGGATGGGCAGGCACCTCAGGACGTAAATGAACACTTCCTCCCTGTGAGAACCTGAAATTTCTACACGTATGTAACATGATTAGTCTCCAAACTTTTTGGGGGGAGCAGTGACCTGCGTTCTGCGGTGCTGTCTGTTGTGTTTTGTTGGGAGTCTCCTTAATCCCCATTTTTGTTTTCTTTTAGAGGAAATGAGATATGTATACGAGTTAAAAAGGATTTAGAAAAAGTTGCACGATGAGAAAAACTGCATTAGTAGTTTATACATATCTATATATATAGATATATATAGAACAAGCAAGATTCGACCGATCTAAGGTCTAAGCGGATTTAAAGCATCTGTTTTCTTAACAGACTATATCCCATTCTGAATACACAACATTATTAGCCCATATTTGGCAAACCAAGATATTAATCACACTACTGGTGTTGTGTCACCTACCTTCTGTTGTGTGGTCCGTTGTGTTGTCTCTGACTGTGATGAAAGTCCCATCTCCTTTACCTTTATTTAAAAATGGTATCTCCATTGTTACGCAGCAGATGTATCTCCCTGAATCCCCTCTTGTGACATTAGTGAAGGTCAAGTGTGAGCAGTTAGATATTTCCTTTTGCTGAGACCTTTGAGAGTTATTAAAATGTTCAGTCTTCAGTGTTTGATTTTTCTTCCAGGTAACTCTAACTCTTTCAAAGTGCGTTGGCCAGCAGCAGGAGATGTTTACTGTCTCCCCCTCCATGACGGAGACATCAGGAGTCTGGGTAACATCAACTGTACCAGATGAAACACCTATGAAGAGAGGGAGTGATACATGATTTGGTAGTTCATCACAACACCGTTCATATTGTCACATTTTAAATGCTAGACCAGAATCTAAATGTAGCGCGTAGTGGAGGATACAGACAGAGTTCATCAGATCTTTGTGCAGGTCAACAACCAAACAAAGTCGCAATGTCACACTGACAATAATGAAATAGTCGTCACTTTATTTTTTATCATTTTCCATGAATAACAAGATTACATTATACATACATTTATGTGTTATTTATTTCATCCTTGACATTACCAATACATACAGTAATTAGGAAATCCTGTCATGTGAAGAAGCTTCATCTTTACCACTGACAACTGACACTCATCTTTTCACAGTCCTGACCACACACACACACACACACACACACACACATACACACACACACACACACACACACACACACACACACACACACACACACACACACACACACACACACAAACCATATTTGGCATCATCCTTTCTTCTATTTTCCTCTATATTTTCTGCAGAGTGTGAAAAACCCTGAACTTAATGTTAAGTCTTAAATGTCATAAATTGCTGTCTGTCATAATGGTATTAAATGAATATAATATAAAAATACACACAATAAAAAATACAATATAAAAATGAAATGAATAAAAAAAGTATCCAACTTTGAAAACAAAACAAAAACATATAGCTGCAGCTTATGTCCGTTTAAGTGTGTTTTCATCCACATGGTGGTGGTGTTCATTTCTTTGACTTTTAAACAATTCACAACAGCCTCACAAACGTAATGAAAATAAATATTTAGTTTCATGTTTTTTTTTGTCAAAGCTACAGGGAGCCACTACAGAGAGGTGTGGCTCCTGAGCCGCGGGTTGCAGTCCCGTGCATTGGGACTATCTAAAGCGTAGATTTTACAAAACCTTCACAGAAGTCTCTAACTTACTCCTATTTTTTAAAATTCTCCATCTTCTTCACTATACTCAAGAGAAATTCGCCAAGTTACATTCCTTATGCGAACCCCATGTGTGCTTTTAATTACTTCAAAGTAATACAACTTATTAAATTTGATTACTTTCCTAACAAATGTCAGTCAAAACAGTGGTAAACACTGTCACACTTTTCTTAAAAGTTTTTCAATATTTTGTTAGAAACTCTAATTTAAGTACATATTATGTCTCAGTAACTGTAACTGAATATCATTTTAAAACATATAAATAAATATATAGCTCTCTCTCTCTATATATATATATATATATATATTATAATTATATGAACGCACTATGATATAAAGTTTTGAAATGATATTTTCTTCTATAATCATTACTGCAATCTTGAACGTTATCCTTTACACATTATCAAATATAAATCAATCTAAATCTTTCAGTTCTTTTGACTTAACTTAGTTGTATATATATGTTGCCCCGCACCTCCACACAGTTACTCCAATATCATTTTTTCATTACATTACAGTTAATTTCCCATAAAATAGTTTTGCTCAATTGTAATCATTCCCTCTGAAATAACTAAGTATACAATACTGTAATAAAATGATGAATATCGAGATCATTGCAGAATAGGTGCATTATTACTTACTCCAAGAAGAGCGGGTGTGGAGAGAGGCGAGTAACAGACTGCACAGTAGGAGCTTCATCCTTTCACACCGATACATCACTGACAACTGACACCCGTCTCTTTAGAGTTCCTCACATCTAACACATACACCCAAAGCTATACAGTACCGTACATAGTTTTTAAAGCTCTTTGAAGATACATATATAAAACCACAAGCTCTGCTCCTTCCCCTCCAGAGGAGTTGAAGACAGCAGTATTAGGTAAATACTGTATTTACAATTTAGTCCTGTCCGTTCTGTGAAGCTGGAGGAAATATTTTCTTCTGATCCTTTTATTTGAAATATATAAATGTATGAAAAAACAAAACTATACCTGTTTCCACTGCAGATTAGATGCAGAAGCCAAATAATGCAATGCAGAAGGAAGCATATTTGACAAAACGGGTTAAATTGATGCTCAAATTTTCATACAATTTATTTTTGAACTTGGGTAAAACACAAGTGGACATGTGACCTGCTTTGGGCTGTCATTAAAATGATAGAGAAACACAGGAAGACCCTCAACCACAAACCCCACAATGTTTAGTCTTCAAGCCTGTAACTGACATATCTTCTGCAGCCCTGAAGTCTTGTGTTTGTGAAATGCAGTAAACAGATAAACTAACGCAGCTTCTAATTCACATATAAACTTAACTGGTTGTATGCCTTCTGAACAAAGCATTAGAAGGTTGAGAGTTCAGATTGAGAGTTGTCCCCATTGTACCCCTGAGCAAGGTGCTTAACCCTGAGACTTGTCCTTGTACTTAGTTCACTGTAAGTCACTCTGGATAAGAGAGTCTGCTAAATGACCTGCAACTGGCTCTATCTAGTGTGATTTCTGTGTAGCAGTAATGACTTGCATACTTATTGTTATTATTATTTGCTCTCTGGTCACGTAAAATTCATGTATGCTACATATACCAGACATATGTGCATCATTTTACTTTCCTCCACTTTTACAACGTTTGCATGAATTTGTATATTAATTAGATATTATTAACATAATATGACATGTGAAATTATTTATAGATGGCTGACTTTTCTTGTTGTTCTGTTTTAACAACAATCCCAAATTACAGCCATTTTTATTCTAGCCCAGCCAATGTATACAGTACCAACACGGATATTTCAAAATTATCTCTGCTGCACATAACTGTACATAACTTCATTATGATTACATGAATATGAGGTATTATTAGTTATGTAATACTCTTTAAAACTACAGAGGCCCATCTACTCCCATTATAATTATAACTTGGCCCATGTATAGTGTACAAAGTCCATTCACTGATAAACTGTACTGTACTGTAAACTCACTATGATTACATGTACAGTTTATGAGTTACATAATTCATTAATGTCTTCAGAGCCAAGTTGATCTACTTTTAACTTATCTCTCTGCAACTTTGATTAGATGTTTAGTTACTAGTTTTAATCGCTTTGTTGTAAATACATTTTCCCAACTTCCTCCAACTGCTTTCCTCTGTGCTCTTTCAAAGTCAGACTAAAGCTGTTAAATTGTCTTTCACATACTGTATTGGCTCTGTGCTGAGAAAAAAAATACTCTAAAGAGGATATAGAGTATTGTATTTTGAAGCATTATTCTCATTCTTATTTCAAGGATTTGGTAGAGAAAATATACTTTTTGATTATTGTTTTAATATGTCGGTATTTAGTCTTTTTACACAAAAAGATATTCTGGTAAATCTGTGTATGATATAGTGCTACTTGTTTGCACGTATTTTACAGTAGCCCTAGTTACCAGTGACTCACAGGAAGCATTGACTGGCCCCTTGCACAATTGATGTTACTGAGAATTCAGTTCCCAGAGTATATCAGCAGAGGGCACAAAACACCAATAATTCATGGGTAGCGTCACAGAAAACATTTGCCTTTCAGTGTCTCAGAAAGACAACATCTAACAATAGACCTATGTGTTAAGACTGAGATAACAAAATATGCTGTTCAAAGTCAGTAAGGGGGAGTAGTTGGCAGAACAAAATATATAAATAAATAAAGATGGAAAGGGAGAGGAAAAAACCCTATAAATTAATTAATTAAATTAAATGAGCTCCATTGTCAAATACTAAACGTTTTTTCCACCAGGAATTTGGTAAACAGCAGGATTTTCAAGTTAGAATGAGCCTAAAAAACAAAAGCCTTAATACAAAACGTGTTATCATTGTGTAGACACAGATGGGATAAAGCTTTGGTAAATAAACAGTCATTTGACATGAGACCGGAAGTGATCTTCTTCGTTTTTGGGGAGCTGCTATTAGCTGTTGCAGCTTTGCAGCTTTCAAGCTATGACGATGGACGCAACGTAAAAAACAAATCACCACCAAGCTGCTCTATAAACTATCGTAGCCATTTGTATATTTCGCCACGTGTATGGGCGACGAATACATATAGCTATTCATTTGTTTACTAGTGAATCATTTTGGACCATTTGGATATCACAAGTGATTGAATTTACCGTGGAAACATGAAAATACAATAATAAGACCAACGTTTTCCAAGGTGAGTCTCTCTGTCACGTTAGCCAGCACTAAGGTTATGTTAACAGATGGCAGTGATATTCTTATGTTGCCAACGCTGTGTTTAATGCATTAAACATTATTGCCGTTATCTTGTAATAAAGAACAGGTTACTCATTGTCGACTGGGTGAAGAGACGATATTACGGGTATAATTACATTATTATATTATAATTATAACTACTTCTAACAGTGTAAGACTGAGTGTAAACTACTGCACCATATACGTAACATTAGTTAAACTACAGTGCTTTTAAATACCATAATTAATAAGATATTACTTTAATTTAGGCTAGCCTACTGTTTGTTTATCTTCGGTGCTGTTTCTCCCTCGCATAACAGAACAGGTGTATTGTAAAACTGTCCAATAAAGATACTAATGTACGGAGTTTCCTTTTTTATATGATTTGGCCATTCATATTCAGTCATGAAGTCAGTCTGTGGTGTGTATTTGCTGCTTATTAAGTTTTCAATTACCGTGTAGGCCTACTATTGAGAGGCAGTTACATTTAACACCACTACTTTACACCTGTCTATATATACATTTTAAATTGCAGTCAGCAGGGGATTAATATTGGCCTCATACACTATCTGCTAAAGAACGGCATATCTTTTCTACAGTATGTCTGTTTTTCTGTTGTAGCTACATGACCCTATCTGATGAAGGGTCTGTGAGTCAGTCTGGTTTACTGTAAGGACCAATAATCTTTTGTGACTCAGTAATGAAACAGAAGCTTATAGAGTTTGACTGACACCTGTTTAATTGTTAATAGGTAACCTAGGGAATTAAGCAGCAGGTGGCAGGAAAAACTAACCCAGTAGTTTTAAAACTGCAGTCAAGAGGTTGTGATGTGATCTCATGGATTTACAAGTTGTTGGTGTACTGCCTCTTTCTGTAAACCTTCATACTTAATTGGCAATAGCTGGATTTAGATTTCCCAAAATGTCATTCACAATGACAATGAAATGTTGAAAATGTTTGTTTTTCGTTCTGATTCTTAAACTATACAATTTATCGTGGAAGAATTAGTTCTGCTTGAGCCTGTATGTGTGTCTGTGTGTGTGTGTGTGTGTGTGTGTGTGTGTGTGTGTGTGTGTGTGTGTGTGTGTGTATGTGTGTGTGTGTGTGTGTGTGTGTGTGTGTGTTTCGATTTAGTGTGTTAAAAAATGTTTCCTTGGTGGGCAAGTTGTTCCCCTTCATTTCTAACATATCTCTATACCATAGGTGGATACACCCAGGAAGGAAAATGCTGCTACTTAAAAAAAAAAAAAATACATTGTGTGTGTGTGTTGCTCAATTACTGTAAGTGATTGCTTCTTGGAAAATATAAATCAGAGTGCCATGATTGAGGTTACTCCTAAATGAAAAGAGGCGAACCCTAATAGTGTTTTGGCGTTGTTGGGCGTGGGACCAGAGCAAATCATTTCCAACCTTTTGTTTTGGCTGCTGTTAATCTTCCACACTTTCTCATCTAAGTGTCATCATAGGGACCCTTAGACTAAACAACAAGTGCCTGCAAAACCCCAAAACGATCATTTTAATTTAGTAGTGTTTTTCCCTGTGGGGCTCTAAAGAGCTGTTGAATCTGAAGTAGATGGACTTGAAGAGTGTAATGTGTTTTCCTACAAAGGCAAATGTGTTTGTGAAATTCCACCTCAGTGTTCATTCAGGACATAAAAAGTTTTCTCACGTTTTGCATGTTTGTCTCAATGACAAAGGCGGTGTCTTACACATGAAACAATGAGCCCACTTGTCCTGTCTGCCCTGTACATTGTATTTGTGAAGGAGTGGGCTTAAGAAAAGTCAGGCTGTGCAACAATCCTCTCAGCAGGGAGAAAAGGAGGCTTTTATAATAACTTTGCTCTCAGATGAAGGACATGAATGTTGACTCAACTGAATTGTGTAATTGTGTGTCGACTGTTAAAAACACAGCTGTTTGTGTGTCCAGTTACTGACATGCGTGTCATCCTGCTTTTGTCGGTTGGGAGAAGGAGGTGTCGAATGGCAAGTTTAGGGAAGTAGACCAAACGCATGGAAACCAAAAACCTTTGTAAACAAAAACTGCGGTGTCAGTAGGAAAAAAATAAATGGTCAGGCGGGCCACATGATCCTCCACAGCTGCAGAACACACACAATCATGTTTTTGTTCGATGTTTGACTGAAGTTGTGTAAGATGTGTTGCCTGTTTATGAGCTGTATTTTGTGAATTAGTGCAGTCTCCTAAATGGTGTGTCTCGCCTGATCCTCTCAACAAGTCAAAACAAGCAAGGTTGTCATACTGCCAGTGTCAATTCTGTGAGTGAGGAGACTAGTTTTGCCAGTGAGTAGGTCAGTAGCCTTTCAGTCCTGTGGTGTTTACGTAGGGAGTGAACTCCCAGATTCTTGACTTCTATACACATTATAGAAAAGAGCATTTGTTCCCAGCCTCAGGCTGCTGGTTCCAGCGCCAAAGCTCAATGGAAAGTCATTGTACTTATTCAGGTCATTGGATTTTTTAGTTCTAGACTCTTGCTATTCCCAGTGGCTTACTGACATAAAACTACCAGTTGTTAGAGATTAAGTTCATTCTAATACTTAAAGGTTTATGCGACATACCTCCATAATTCCAAGACACATATCCGACCTCCATACTTTCTTTGGACATAGTTTTTGACCACCTCTCGCCAGCTTCTCAGTGCCTCTTGCTGGAATGTAAATACATTCCTGCATCTCTAAGTAGTGAAACCTTGGCACAGGGTCGTCTAGAAAACAAACTACTCACTCTGTTATCCCTGAAGATGCGGCTGACCTTTGCTCTCTCCTGTTGCCCTTGCAGTTTCACCAGAACTTCCTACATCAGAATGAAGGAACAGACAGATGCTCCTCCAGACCGGTGAGTTAGAAGTAGATACAAACGAGAAACTCTCACTTCCCACCGTTTGCTCTCGACCACAGTTTCTGTGTGGTCCAAAATAAGTGTATTTTAAATAATCCCCTGTGAGATCCTTTTCTAAAAAATATTTATTTTGAATACCTTCTACCAGCTGTTATCAGTAGTAGGTCTATATAAGGCATTCATGTTCTCAGATGTATTGTAATGTAACTAATATCGTTTTCTACTGACGTCTGTTTGAACTTCTGTTTTTGATAAAGTTGGAAAAAAGTTTGATCAAATATATATTTTTAAAAACACAGACAGCATTCGGGCATACATGTGGAGGCACATACAGTGTTGTTCAATGCTAGATTTAAAACTATATTAAAGCTTAGAAATGTAGGGAATAGGAGTTTTGGCAGCTTCTGTCCTTATTCACTTTGCTTATTATGATGCAGCCCCTACACATCGGCATAATGCCAGACAAAAATCCCCTAAGTGCAACGCTTGAAAATAGTGTCAACCATTCAGACAACCGTTCCAGTTTTGTCGAGAGCTGGAGACGGGTCGAAATTTACTGGAAGAGGCTGCCTTGTGATTCTCCATGCAGGAAAGATCCTTGCTGTATACTGTAAACCATTTTTTCATGTAGCACCCTTTATTTCCCATCTACAGGGGCTGCCTGGTCGGGATCTGTTTCTTCATTCTGGGCCTGGGAACGTTGCTACCATGGAACTTCTTCATGACTGCTTCATTGGTAACTTAATTACTTAATCCCTAAGACAGTAGAACTGACACATTATATGCACCTTCTGCTTAAATGTTTTATTACATACAACCAATAGACTCACTCAGTCAATAAGATGGTAGTATTTCATAATTTTCCCTGTCAGATCTGCATAAAGCCTTTCTTTAAAGTGTTCTGCGAGGAAATTGTTGGTCTAGGCCAGGGGTTGGGAACCTTTTTGGCTGGGAGAGCCATAAAAGCCAAATGTTTTTAAATATATTTCCTTGAGAGCCATATATTTAATAAAATTGAGTTTTTAAGTATATCACGTCTCCGAGTACTAAAAGCGCTATCAGTGTTTCCCCTACCATTGTCTGTGCCCCCCCCCAACTCAAGGCCAAAATTATATCCAGCCCGTGAGAAAATATCATACGTCTATCATAACTGGCCCGCCTGTTTTGGTAATTAAATCAATGCATGGCACAACCACGGGAAAATACATATTTGAGGAAGTATCTAAATGTATGCGAAATGAAACTGCCCCGAGACAAACTGACGGGACTGACGACAGATGGAGCGCCTGCGATGCCCGGTGAAAGAGCGGATTAGTTGGATGCGGGAGAAGATGCAGCTGACGGTGTATCACTGCATCATACACCAGGAAGTGCTGTGTTGTAAAGCTCTGGAAATGGAAGATGTAATAAGCACCGTAGGATAGGAAACTTGAGGAGATACATTCTCAACATGGCGGTGTGATGGTGAGTCGAGGGAAAGTGCTGAATCAATTTTTTCGAGTTGCGTGAGGAAATCTGCCAGTTTTTGGAAAGCAAAGGGAAACTCATCACATATCTCTGGGACGAAAAGTGAGCTGGCCTTTATGTGCGACATAACGAAGCATCTCACTGTTAAACCTCCAGCTTCAGGGCCGTGTGATCACGGATATGTATGATGCAGTGGTTCCAAGCCGAGCTGCCTGTGGGAGACTCTGATGCAGAAGGAAACTTTGGTCACTGCGTGTTTCCAAACACTGACAAACCATCTCCACCGCTGTGTTCCCGACTGCGCATTTTCCGACTTTGTAGCTGCAAACCGTTTGCCGTTTACCGTTTGACGTGGTAACAGCACATGTGAACATCCAAATGGAGCTGATTGACCTCCAGTGTAACGACACACTCAAGGCAAAGTATGACTCTGTGGGTAGCTGCACGGTTTCCAAGCTTCATCCCCGAAACGATGCCTCAACCTGCATGCCGCTCAGATGCTTTGCATGTTTAGAAACACATACCTGTGTGAGCAGCTTTTCTTTGTGATGAAGTTGAACAAAAACCCACACAGGAGTCCCACTGATGCACACCTTCACTCACTGAGGGTTTCCACAGAACCCCAAACATTAAACTGGCAGCTAAGAAAAGATTCCAGACATCTGGCTGTGACACATGTGCATACTCGGAGAATGTAGCCTACCTAAATATGTTAATCCAATATGTGTATCCTGTTCAATAAATGTGGACCGTGTTTGGCCCTCGACGTAGTCCCAGTTTTTAAATGTGGCCCTCTTTGTGATTTGAGTTTGACACCCCTGATCTACTGCTTGCTTTGCGCAGTTTCTCCTCAGCTGTTTCGCGAAGGGCAGGGCTCCGCCCCCTACACACACGCACACACACAAACACACACTCGTGCGCACACACTTGGTCAGAGACAGAGCGAAGGAGAGGGGAGAACTAAAACAAAATCCGCTGCTAAATGTTTTACTTTAAAATGACACAATATAATTATTTATTACTTGTTAATCATGTTAAAAAATGTCAGCTCAAAATTGTCTGCGAGCCATATCGCGTCATCAAAAGAGCCATAGGTTACCGACCCTTGGTCTAGTGGTTCACTACTTAAACTTCTTAAAGAATCACATGCTTAATGGATGACAACGGTCTTATGGACAATAAGCGGTTTGTATAATTCAAGTAAATGTCTAGAAAAACTATAGAATGTAACATAAGTGATGGATTGGTCAAATTGTTATTTTGTAGCGAGGGGTTTAAGTGATTTGTTTTGATGTGTTATGCAGTCTGGGTATAGGGTGTTAAAGTGTAATGACCATAGGGACCCATACATCCACACAGTGCATCATATGACTTTGGGTAACTATGTGGACCAGAACACGTGGTCCGCGTTTGTGTTTCCACCAATATCTACTGAGGTGAAATATCTCTGCTTTAAATGCTTCACCAGCTAGATGCTAATGTCTGTCTGCTGTTTGGTGCTGGACATAAAGTTTAAAGTAGTTTAACTAGAACTTTTCAACTGAATGCGACTGCCCGCCTGCTGTGTCTGAAAACCGAAACGATGAACTGAATGACGCTAGAACGCTACGTTAAGCTGAGGGGAACTACAGAGTTGGGTGATAATTCTTTCACATTACACATTGGAGACAATGTTGATCAAAGGAAATTATTAGTCCCGCTTTAAAATGATCAAAGATTGAACTATTGCTTAAAAGATAACAGAAGAAAAAGCTGAATTAGATATCCTGCTGGTTTCAGAATTAGAAACGGGTTTATTAGTATGTTTTTACGTACATGGTATATTTCTTTTTTTTTCCGTGCATAACAATAACCACAGTAAGAGCAAACACTGTTAGAAAGATTACAAGAAAAACACGATAAAATACCATAAAATAATATGTCCGATATATCTGTTTGTATACAAAAAGAGCTGAAAAGTGTGAAAATATTGAGCAGGAATGCCAAAACTTCACAGTATGAAGTATTTGAGACTGTGCAATGTACAGAGATACTAGTTCAAAAGATGTGTGTTAATGTGTAAGACAAGAGGATTCTGGGAGTTGTTTTGAGTGAATCCTCTCAATTGGGGAACAAGCAAGCAACGTTAACTGAACTTGTACATTTGAGAGAGAATAGAGTGTGAAGGTAACTGTATGTTCATTTGCATGTGAAGATATATTTCAACATCTGTCTCGCTTCCTCTGGGTTCACAGTATTTCCAACGTCGCCTCAACACGACAGAATGGAGCAACGGCACAGTGGTGGTCCACCAAGAGTACTACTTCAACAACTGGATGACCCTGCTGTCCCAGCTGCCCCTGCTGCTGTTCACCCTGCTCAACTCCTTCCTCTACCAGAGGTCAGTGACGGGGTTAGAAGTGAACTCTGTTGATCTCTGTGCTGGCCGATGTTTCAAAGCTGTTTATAAGAAAGAATGTCAATATTCACCTAAAAGTAAACAATCGTTGTGAGCCACTTGAGGTTTTTGACTTTACAAAGTTGCATTTATGACCTGGTCTTGTGCCGAAATATTCTTCTGTGGTGTGTGTTTTATCCAGTTTGATGTTCGTTTTTGGTTAAAAGACTAATGTAAGTGTTTCTTATTTCAGAATATCGGAGGCCATGCGCATCGCAGGTAGCCTGGTTTTTATCCTGCTGCTCTTCATCTTCACAGCAGTGCTGGTCAAAGTGCCCATGGCGGGAGACCACTTCTTCTCTGTCACCATGGCTACTATCTGGTTCATCAACTGTAAGTCGGTGTGTGTACGTGTGTACGTGTGTGAGTAAAAGCCCTAAAGAAAGAGGCTGAGAGTTAAATGAAATGATGCTTCTGCTCCCCAGCCTTTGGTGCCGTGCTGCAGGGCAGTCTGTTCGGCCTGGTGGGTCTGCTGCCTCAGAAGTACAGCACCGTCTTCATGAGCGGCCAGGGCCTCGCCGGGACCTTCGCTGCCATCGCCATGCTGCTCGCCATAGCCAGTGAGCCACCCACATGCACACAAAACGACACAGGGTGCCTAATCCCCAGTTGCCTAGTAACAGAGGACATTCAAAACGGATGTAGAGCTAGTCAAATCAGCATGACGCCTCACAACACACTTTCAAAGACACGGCTCATGTTTATTTCTCCAAAAATTCCTAATCGCCGAACTCATGTTTGTCTCCCAGGCGACGCAGAATATGAGACGGCAGCGTTGGGTTACTTCATCACGCCGTGTGTGGGGACGCTGGTCACGCTCTGCAGCTACGTGCTGCTGCCCCGCCTGGTCAGTCAGCTCCCAGCTCTGCATGACTACATTACCCATAATCCATTCAACCTCACCTAAATGTATAAGTTTATACAAAATCAGGCTTTTTAAGATGGTGTTTGCTTTATATAATCACATCCTCAAAGGTGAAAAAGGAACATCTTGGTGGCATTTGTGTAACACTTGCAGTAATTAAATCATGTAATTACATGTGAATGTACAAACAACATGACTTGCTGTAGCTTTAAGGCCTAATTTATGTTGTCTGGTGTTTCCATGCAGGAGTTTGCTCGGCATTATCTGAACAAAAGCATCAAGTATGAGGCAGACACCACGGACGAGTTGCTGAAAGGTGGGTCTTTGGCTTCAACAAACTCCTTTTCACACTCTCTGAATTAAGTTTCCAAATTGGCACCGCAGGGCATACCTGTCAACCCTCCAGTTTTTTCCGGGATTATCCCATATTTTTACTTCTGTCCAGTTTTTCTCCCGTTTAAATATTTTTCCCGTAATTATCCCGTATTTTTAACCTTTAAAAAAAAAAATAGGCCTAATTTTAAAAAAAAGTGTAAAGTGGCCTCCGGTAGAGCAGGTGGCAGTATTATGTTTAACTTTATACTGTAACAATATCACAGAAGAAGAAAACAGGAACAATATCACAGAAGAAGAAAACAGGAACAATAACACAGAAGAAGAAAACAGGAACAACACAGAAGACTAAAGCATATGGATGAGAGTCGCAGTGAACGGGAGATAGATGGAGACGCAGTTGTACCTGCCAAACAAGTTAAAACTTTATGCAAGTACCAAATGAGAGGAGACCTTCCCTTATTTATTAAAAGCAGAGTCGGGCAAACTCGTGCTTTTTGTAAAGTGTGCCATTCAGATGTTAGCATTGCACACGGCGGAATAAGCGATGTTCGCCAGCAAGAACAATCGTCCAAGCACAAGCACGCCAAGAGGCACAAACACACACTGTCAATGACTTCATGTGTGACAAGAACTGTGTCGGAGGCAAACCAAGTGACCAAAGCTGAGGGAAAGATGTCGATGCCAAAAATAATGTAGCCTTCAGCTTCTGCGTTGATTTCAGTCGCAGTGTAGCGGACATGTTTCCCGACTCTGCCATTGCAAGGAAGTCCTCGTCAGCTGTTAAAATATGGGCAGAGTCCGGCAAAAAAATTCCGTTATTTTGAAATTCCAATGTTGACGGGTATGCCACAGGGACACTTTTCATCTCCGTCCTAATTTTAAAGTGGAAGCTCTCTAACGTTTGTACATTGAGATCAGCAAATATTTTTCTGACAGTGAGAGAACATCTGTTTGCTTTTCGACTTAGTTCACTATTCTGTGCTTCATTATCTGGTTGAATCGAATCCATTCAGTGGAAAATTATCTTGCTAAGTGAGTTGACTCTCTATTTATCCAATTTAGAGTCCTGGCAGTTCCCAGACAAAGAGGCCCACACAGACCTTTTCCTTTTTAGTGTTTTTTAATGGACGCTTAAATAATTCCCAAAATCAGATGTCATATTTGAAACATTTCCTTCGAGCAACATATAATGTTTATATATTGAATTGCAGAGAGCAGCACAGTGGAGAACGGGAAGGTGAATGGCCATGCTAACGGCACAGTGACCAGCAGCACAACCAATGGTGACAGTGCAGCTGAGGCTGAAGGGGACCCCGGTACAGACGGGCCGAAGCACGCCTTCCTGTCGCTGGAGCAGGTCCAGAAAGTGCAAGCTAAGGCCTCGGTCATAGAAGTCTTCAAAAAGGTGAACCCAGTGGTGTCATGTTACAATCTAACAGTAACTCTTTTATTGTATTTTGGCTTTCTTGATTCTTTGCATTAAATGTATGCTATAAAGAGATATAAAAAATGTTTTTCAGATTGTAAGTGTGTTAAGTTTAATGTTGACACCAACGAGAGATTTTCAAATGTTGTTTTAACGGTTGTGCCCGACACAGATAAGACCCATCGTGAGGTTACACCTTAGGCAAGACGTTCTGATCTAGCGGAAATATGCTTATTTTGCAATCAAGTAGAGTGTGGTGGGGTTTGTGTCTGTCGGGAAAAGTAGGTTCTGATGTGTTTATTTATAGCCTCAGTCAGAGACCTCGGCGCCGATTGGTACAGAATGCACTCCAGGCAAAAATCTCCAACACTGAAAATGAAAGATAAGAGTAGAAAATGGAGACCTTTTGATGCTGCTGCAGTGTTTATTGATGTATATGTGCATGCTGCAAATATGGGTAGTGATTTAAATTAGTGTAACTTAAAAAATAAAAAATATATATATATATATATATAATATTATTATTATTAAGTGTGTTTTAATTTTCATCTTATGTTATGCATTCTCTTTATTCTAAATAATCTTATTTTTACAGTTATTATCAGGCCTTTTTATTTCACATTAATTATGGCATTTAATCGCTGTTTAACTCCATTTTCTCTTATTGTAAAGCACTTTTAACTGCATTTTTAGTATGAAATGTGCGAAACAAATAAAGCTTATCATTATAAAATAACTAAGTATAACTGTGACTTGCTTTTTGGTAATGAATCTTTTTTAATTTGAGTCTCATTAAATGTATAACCTATTTTTTCCTCTTTTCTTTCCTTTGTAGATCTGGGTGATGGCGTTCTGCGTGACGTTTGTCTTCACGGTCACGCTGTCCGTCTTCCCTGCTGTCACTGCAGATGTCAGGACCTCATTCCCAGGAAAATGGGGTATGACCTAGCCTCAGTTCATCTATATATTTATATACACACAGTATATCTCTCGTGTAAACTGTAATTGTCAAATCGCTTATTTCTCTTTCTGCTCATTCTCTCTACAGAGCGCTTCTTTATCTCGGTGTGCTGCTTCTTAATTTTCAACATCCACGACTGGTTTGGTCGCACCATCACCACCTTGATACGTTGGGTGAGTATCTGATGAGATCATTCTACATCTACTCTTTATATATCTATATTATATTATTGTCCCTGTCCACATGGTATTACACACCACATACAGCTTTCATTTTATATGTGTCGCCACACAAGTTTGAGCTTAAACTACGTCACAAATAGGATTTATTTTATATTGTAAATTTGGTTTATATCACTTCCTGCTGTACATTTCTGTATCAACGTCACACTAAATATTGTACACGCAGGAATGTTTGTTCTTGTGCTGACGGTTTGATCTGACAGTTTAGGTTTCACTGTAAGAACCACATTTTTGCCATCCATATCTCTTTCCTGTCTCCTCTGCAGCCTCGCAAGGAGTCTCGTCTGTTCCCGCTGCTCGTTGTCTCCAGGGTGGTGTTCGTCCCTCTGCTGATGCTCTGTAACGTCCAGAATCGCTCCTTCCTTCCCGTCTACTTCGGCCACGATGCTGCTTTCGCGACCATCATGGCTCTCTTCTCTCTGTCCAGTGGCTACTTCGTCTGCCTTTCCATGTCCTACGCACCACAGTGAGTCCAAACTATACACAATATCAATATCACGGCGGGACTTTAATAGCTGCTGTTATCAGATTTATTTGATTATAATGTGTAAATCTTTTGGTTGCATGTAAACATCTTGCTTCACATTGGACTGCAGGACACAAATCCTAACGCACTGTTTTTATACATGTTGTTATTTTGGAGCATGGGCTGTTTCATCTCATCATGTTATGTTCAAGGACGCTCCGACATCAGAGGCTTTAAATACATTTAGGGATATAGTATAAAATATATACCTGCCCTTTTTACAGAGCGTATTCTAATATGCAACCCTTTCACTACTAGCTTTAGGCACAAAACAAAAACAAAGCTGCCCCCCCCACAGCAATACATTGCTTAGCTGCCGTGCTGGTAATTACCTCATACAACCCCACTGCAAACAATCCAAACTGTCCCTTTTTAAGTGTTTGTAGCTTGCACAGATCCAGATCCTTGCGCTATTACTTCATGACCTATGTATTGACACTGAATGCTTTGGATGTGAAACAGCAACTGAAGGAAAGGTTAGGGTAACATTAGCTGGAACTGAATACAGTTGTGATGCAGCTGTAGGACAGTCAACAGTGAAGCTAATGAGTTAAAGCATTAAACTCCGTCACTAACAATGAAAACTACTGTCCAGAGAGGTATTTACATCATTTAAATACATAATAATAATGTTGAAAGTATTAATAGTATCAAAAAACGGGGTTTAATGTTATTAAAATCATAAAGATTATAACCTATTGAACTTTGATTACATATGATTGAAGCTCTTCTAATGTTGTTATTGTGGTGAGCCAATGAAAATGTTCCGCATACAGTTTCTCACTAAAGATATACTTCATGCAGCAGCAGCCAACTCTTGAATCTCTGAGCGCCCTTAAACGCACCAACAAGGTGTGTTCAAAATCACCCCTGGCTCTAGTCGGATCACCATGGCGACATTGCGTAACTGCGACACAAAAAAACGAACCGAGACTTAACAAAAGCACCAGTGTGGTGCTTGACCAAAACACTTGATGTGCTTGACCGCCTGCCCCCACCTGCTCTCTCCTTAGGTTGGTGGAGCCGAAGGACGCGGAGACAGCCGGAGCCCTGATGACCTTCTTCTTAGCCCTGGGTCTGTCCATAGGAGCGGCCCTGTCCTTCCCTCTCCGAGCTCTGATTTAGTCACACACGCATACAGCACTGCATAGACACTGTAGAATATTTTGACTGGAGGAGGAAATAGGATTTTTTTTTTTGCCCCTCCTGGACGACCTTGTTTTTTCCCATTCATCCGTCAGATGCTGTGTGTTTCTGTTACGGCATGACCGCCTTGACAACCATGCACTCTGGGATGAAGTGGCTTTGGTCATGAAAGACTGACCAGGTTCCCTTTTCAAAGTAGGAATAAGGGAAATACAGTACGTTACTGCTGGTTATGTTACCTGCTGCTTACTCGAATACAAAGGTTGGGAAGTTTTCCTCTCCGTGCAGCTCTCATTGGACTGACTTTTGTTTGGCTTTTTATGTTGACTGTTTCTACATTGTTAGATGTATTTATGTTTAATTTAGGTTAGTAGTTGTTTATTTGATTGATTGTTAGGTTTATTACATTATGTATTTCTGATGTATTTTTCTTCCTAGGATTACTTTTGTATTTTTGAATACAATAGCTCTGTTATATGAGTAGAACAAACCAAGAAATATTTGTAATATTGTTCTGTAAATTTGCAATGGAAGGTTGATGTTCTGCCTCATGGGCATGTATGGATTACTGAACGGGGCCGACTGGGCACAGGCTCAGGGGCCCAAGCAAAAGAGACGCAAATAGACACAAAATGTTTGTGGTTGTTTTGTGTCTCTTTCAGTCTGGGGGTTCTGCTTCTTTTTAAAAATGATCGGGGGGCCTTTAACATGTCTTTCCCCAGGAGTCTGTTGTTTTATTATTCGTCCATGCTCATGGGACAATTCCTGTTTTATTTCACCTCCCTGTCTGCTCTCCAGTGCAGCAATGCAAAGCTGCAGCATCTCCAGCATCTTAGCTACTACTGCCATCTACTGGTCAAAAGACTTCAGCCCTTCAGAACTTCAATTCCTTTGCTGAAAAAGCTCAGCGTTTTTAGGTTATTACTGACAGGAAATGGAGTTTACAGCACTCAAGGACGTTTTTCGTGCCAGATTTTAGGTTAACAGGTTAAATGAGTATATCCACACTCCTGTCATGTCCCCGAGCTGCCGCCGACACCACGATGCACCTCTTGGCTAAAAACAAAAAGTAGGTTTACTTTCAGTTACTGTAACTTCTCTTGAGAACACCTGGCAGCTGCTGTCTCGTTACTAAATGTAGTGATGCTGCAGTTCATGTGGAAATTAGAATATTTGTATTGTACAGATATTGTAGTCAAATAGTATAGGTTTCTTTTTAGACATTGCTACCAATGTGCCATGCTCCAAGTAAATCCGTTCACTATTGTTCAGATTATCTTTCTCATTGTAGTGCAGAAAATATCTTCACATGTATAGGAATTAGTTATTGGTGTAGATTTGTTTACGTTTATGATCAGATTCACAGTCTATATAGAATGAACTTTTATTTTTTGCTTAAGTGCCCAATAAGCATTCATTTATTATTCATGATTTGTATTTACTGAATCTGTAAAGGAAGAGATTCATGAGTGTGAGTTTACTGTATGAGGTGAATCATGTACAGGCTGCTGCTTCAAATGGTACCAATGAAGGGAGCAATAATATAATTAATAGGACCATGTTATTTTTAAAACTTGACTTGATTTGTGCTGCATTCACGTCCAAGTGGGAATTTACGACCCAAACTGAACAAACGTGCATTTATATATAAGTTAATGGTCTACAGTTAAATATGGCAATGTGTTGACGATTAAACCTCAACCACATAAATTCAGTAGGAAGATGAAATGAACCATATTTCCAACAGAATGTCAATACAGCTTGAGTGTTTGGGATGAGGAACTCGGGCCTTGTTGCTGCAATTTTACACCGTGTTCCCAATAGAAGAATTCAAACTCCGTTATTGTTTAATAGAATTATTTTTTTTTTTTTACTTCTAAACTTGAAGAATGTAGTTCTCTGGAAGATATTCTAATAATATGTTACAGTCATAATTGGCCTTAATAATAATGAAACCCAGTTTTAAAATGTGCATGTTGTGTTCACATCATGTAAATACTGCTGTCTGCCTCCTGGTAATTACTCTGCTGCTAAATGCAGATGTGTCAACATGGAGCACAGAACAGCTGGAAATCCTTCAACAAAAAACTCCTCTTTGGTCGATGCATTGAAAGCAACACGTCACACTATTGTTTTCTCTGATACGGTGCAACCGCATCATTAATACTTAATGTGATCCATTATGTGCAGTTCACTTGTGCGCCATACAAACAGATGCCGGCAGACACACACACAGGATCTTGATTGAACTACCAGATGATGTGAGTTAGAGTAAAGGGAATTAATGCATGTGCATAATGTTTATTTAGAGATTTGACTGTCAATAAATGGATGCTTTCAACTAGCTGAGTTTGTTGGAAATGGTCATTTGTTTGAATGTCAATTTGTGGTAGAGTTATTAATCGAGCCGATAAAAGAACGTAATGTCATTCATAGATAATCAAGATCAGTCGGTGCTCACAAGGCCGATTTATTTATTATAATATTTCACTGAGTCGACACCATTTTATCAGATGCAAAAACAACATATTGGCATCATCTATCGGCCTGCTCTCTAAATATTGCTGTCAGCCTAAAATAATCTGGTTTATTTCCAATATGAATAGAAACCATGATCTGCTCTGCTGTGGTTGGCTCGGTGCTGATCATGTGATCTTATTCAGGACACATTTCTGGCATACTTGAGTTTAGTAATCAATCTCACTAGACAGAAAAATGTCTTCATTGTTTCAGATGTGAACGTGTAAATATATATATATATATATATATATATATATATATATATATATATATATATATATATATATATATATATATATATGCGTGTTTATATACACATACATGAAACGGGCTGTAAAATAAAGATGCACCGCTCCCAGTATCTGTCAAACACTGACTCAAATAGCTTGATCTGGTATCAGATAACATTATTTTAATGAAAAACAAATCAGTACATTTATATCTATGTATGTATTTGTTACATTGTGTTTTACAAACTTTAGAAAGCAATGTTTAAGTGAAGCCTTACAAATAAAAAGTCCCAGTATCTTCCACACAGTGTGGCATACAGCTATTAATTAAACACTGGTGTCGTATCGGTACTCGGTATTGGCCGATCCCTACTGTGAAATTTTAAAAAGTGCACTTAAAAAAAGATCAGTTTGCATATTACGATTAAAAAGATACATTCAACTCAACTGTATTTTTTGTTAGAATGAACTTCAAGCACTCAAAATAACTTAATCCAAGATTAACGAACCAAGTTAGCTGAATGAGAATTAGCCGGATCTCTACAGCTGGCTAACATCACGTTAGCCTGGATTAGTTGAACCCAGATTTATACAGAAGGAAGCTCACGCTGGGGGAGTAAGTACATCGAGCTCAGGCTGAAGATGTGAGGGGTACTATAAGTAGATGAGCTCTCTGGAGAAGTGATTTATCTGGAATAACCACACAGAAGATTCCGAAGGATTCATTTCCTGTATTATTTATTGAAAACCCAGCAGTCGTCATTAATACCTGTTGTGTCTGTACAGGCAGGGGAGTAAGGAGGTGTGGTAAACTAAACTAGTTGTCATTCTGTTGTCAAGAAAATAAAAAGGCAAAAGGACAAAAACACTCCGATATGCTACAGAATGACACCCCTGTATTGTTTTTCCTTTTTAAACATTTGTTTTAAAAAATGTTACACAGATTCAGAGAGAAACGAAAGCATCGAGGAAGAAGAAGAGAGTGACAGCAGTTCAGAGGGAGATGAGAAAAGAAATAAATGAAGGGTTGGGTGCCTTTTTGAAATAGTTGTGTTCCTCCGTTTTCCCTTTCTGCCAAGTGTTGCTTTTACTTATTTTGTGTTGTGAAAAGCCAACAGGAGACAATCTTTGACAATCATCTCTCTTGTTCTCTGCGTCTCTTCCTCCCTCCGTCCTTCATCGTTTCTTTGGAGGTTGGGCTGTGCGGGGAGGAGTGATGGGCCGACCAGAGTTCATCCCTCCATACTGGTACTTGGCTTTCTTCTCAGATGGCTTCAGGATCTAGGAACAGACACCGGAGCTTTTAAATGACAGAATAACAATCTGTTTTGTGTTCACAGTACAGACCCAGGATACTGGCCAAAACATCTTGGAGTGGTGCACTTTTGATCCCACTTTTACGACTGAGTCAATCAACTCTTGTTGCTGTAACAAAGTCCTGTTTTTGTGTACTTACGATTTCTTTTTTTCAAAACCGGTAATCTTACTTTATGAGTTTTTAGTCACAGTACTGTACTTTGTTAGACGTCAAGTCGCCTACGTTAGAGTAAAGACAAAAGTCTCAAAAAGGAGTCATGATAAACAAAAGAATGTTGACATATCAGAAGAAGAAGAAGCTGCTGGTGTCTCTGCGGTCGAGGAGGGCAGGGCTCCTGAGAGGTGACACGCTACGCTCCGCTGACACAGCGCTAAAAATACATGTTGCAAATGTGACTTCAGTGGCCGAGTGTTGGCGGGTTGAGAGCGGTGGGTATTTAATTTATGTGCCGTAATAATGCTTGTTGCACGCGCCGCGGCGTACACAGACATTTTATTTATTGCCTGTCATTTTTGTTTAATTGTCTTGAGTTTTGTCTCTTTTCTAGTTCATTCTTGTGATGCTAAACTGTGATCCAGTAGTGCATAGGTCTTCAACGAGGGGTCCGCGGAGGTACTGCAGGGGGGGGGGATGGGTCGAGAAATTGTTTGTAGATGAAGCAAAAAAATAAAAAAGCTTAATTTTTTTGCTTTGCCATTCACATTCCCTCCTCCGCTGTACGAAGGGCGGAGACACACACCTACAGTCAGAGACAGTGGAGGAAAGGAGAGGGGTGAACTAAAATACATTTCCGCCACGCACCCCTCCCCCGTCGCACAGACAGACCTCTTCAAGCCTCTTCTATACAATATATACAGTAGGGGGTCCCTGCACCACGCTACACCAGTTTGGGGGTCCTTGGCCTGAAATATGTTGAAGACCCCTGCAGTAGTGTATACGTTGACATTTAATGTATTTGTAGCTTTCTTTAATTTAGCAGTAGTAGCGTACGTCATCACATGGTGTTGAGGCGGAGAGATGAAAATAAGCTTACTGAAGGATAACAAGGATACCTCAAACTAATAACTAATGTGGGGTCTTGTATCTTATTATTTTTGTTTCAGTGCACGAGTACTTTAACTATGTCAGTACTTTGTGGTAACTTCATACCTGGAAGGAGCACATCAGGGTTTCATCAACGCTCATCATGCCGCCGGCGTTGTCGAACTCTCCGCAGTAGTTGGGAGCTGAGAACAGAGTCACCAGCTGCCGCTTGGCAAAGAACTCATAACCATCTTCTACCACCTGGGGGCGTCAGACACACGGGACCATTAATCAGTGAAGATTACGTAGACATCTGATATGGATATGTCAACTTTAAAACTGAGAACATGTGGCTAAATCACAACAGGATGGATAAATCAGTCCTGTTACTGTTTGAGGAGCCATTTCTATGCATTTAAAAAATGAAGGCGTGTGTGTTGTACCTGATGGGCTCTGCAGATGAGGTCCAGGTCGTGGCGGTTGAGGAACTTACTGACCACATCAGCTCCAAAAGTGAAAGAGACGCCGCGGTCGTTTTCTCCCCAGCCCTGGACGTCTTTGTCGGGGTCAGACCACAGCAGATCACACAGGAGGCCTGGAAGGAGAAATACCCAATATTAAGTACATCTTACTGAAGAGGCGCTAACTGCTGCATTTACACTGGAAGATACAACAACGTGCTTCGCTGTGACTCAAGCCTTTGTCAAACTGCATATAGTTCCCTTTATGTCACATATTAAAAGAGCAAGGCTGCCCATGTATATATACACACATTCTTCACCTCCACTCGGAGTCTCCCTAAAAGACCATAAGAGGATCTGAGAGACATCGGCTGCGAGGGTCTGAACACTGGCTGCCTTATAAGGACAAGAACAACCAGGTTTAGTGAAGAGGGAGCAAAGACTCTCACTTGCACTGGTTTACTAGGACTTACAGAAGGAGCACAAATCCATCATCTGCTGAAGTCACAAGGAATGAAATCACAGCTTCTTTTAATAACCATAAAGATCTCTCCTCCCACAGAATGTGCGTGCAAGGAGTCATTTCCTGAGTTAAGAAAGTTGATGAATGACTTTTACTCCGAGGGCTAAAAGTAGGACCAAACTTGCGCCACTCGAAGAATTGTTTTTAAAGATAAATATGGGCCCATATTTATCTTGACTCTTACACTATCAGAATGTGTAACATGGCAGGACGGGGTAATAAAGCTGTTCACTAAGTCAGCTGAGTGGATGGACCTTCTATTACAATGGGAATGTCTCAATCATGTTTTTCCTGTCCATCTGATACGTATTGTTTTAAATACAGCTCACAATTAGCCTTTATTAGTAACGCTGAATAGTTCAGCTTTTAAATAGCTGATAAAACCACAAACAAATGTCTGATCTCGATCTTGTGCATGTATAAGCTTACATCAAAAATATTTTCTGATATTTTGTTTACCACATTAATGGAGAAGAACAAATGTTGCATGAGTTGCAGCCCCTCATGTCAACCTAAATTAACCAAAAATCCAAATGCAACAAATCATTTTTGTTTTTATTGTAGTCGCACCAATGGAAGAAAAGTACTCGTAGCAATAAAACAGTGTAAAAATACTCAACTGGCCTTCAGTCTGTGTGTCCTACCTGTGTCAGGCACGTCTGTGGGTCTCATGATGCGTCTGATCTGCTCCATAGACTGCAGGTCGGGAGAGAGTCCTGCGGGCGACCCGGTGACACAAAACCATCACAGATTAGTCAACCAAAAATACAGCGAGCTCATGAAATGTATCTTTTCCGATACTCCAGATCACGCATCGTACCTCCATGACAGCAGAAGATCTTCTCGTCTACTATCGCGGCGATGGGCAGGCAGTTGAAGCAGTCGGTGAACGTCTTCCACAGCTTGATGTTGAATCTGCGTTTACCTGCAACAGCAACAAGACAGTAAGTCAGGAGGCCTGCTGGCAAATATAAGATATAAGACATGGTGGGATATAAGATGGATGTGCAGTCTTCTTTCCCCTTGTTCCAGGTTCTACTCAGAAAATGTATCAATTGACCAGACCACTGTTTCAGTGCATTAATGAGTCACCTGATTAATTATATAGCCGTTATTACTTTTAATTAAAGGTGCACTGAGTAACTCTAAAAAGTACATCCTTGTATCAAGATCTTTGTCAGAGCTAAAAGATACTTTAAGATGTAAAAGGAAACCAAATTTTGTTTACACTTGAAGGTTTGGAAAAAAAAACAAAAAAGGTTACTGTGTGTACCTTTAAAGACTTTTGATATCCACTATACATGCAGGTGAAACCTCCATCATTTTATCACTTTATTACAAAAACAAAACTATATATTGCATTTGGGTTCTTATTACTACATTTTAAGTTTCAATAGTTACTATTTTATTACATTGGAGTGCAGCTACAAAGCTAATCTTAATATTTTTCGTCATATCATTAAAAACAAAATCACAGCATCTCCAAATGATAGTCAATTTTAAGGAATAAGAAATATCTATTTTTCACCTTTAAAAGGATCTGTTTAAGGTTTGTCAGCCTGCTTGTTTGTTGCCACTACTGTTCTGGTTCTGGTTCTGGTTCACATATTGGATCTACCACAATGACACTTAGGGAGGGAAGTGAGAATAAAACACGCCACCTCAGTGCCACTACATGAGGGCAGAGCACTCACACTCGTCGTAGAAGCCGTAGATGCGGTTGATGGAGGCACACTCGTGGTTTCCCCTGAGCAGGAAGAAGTTCTCGGGGTATTTGATCTTGTACGCCAGCAGCAGGCAGATGGTCTCCAGAGACTGCTTCCCTCTGTCCACGTAGTCGCCCAGGAACAGGTAGTTGGCCTCTGGAGGGAAGCCGCCATACTCAAAGAGCCTGAGCAGGTCTGTGTACTGTCCATGGATATCACCTAGGATGGAGAGGAGGCAGTGATGGATCGAGGAAGGAGGAGCAGGAGATAAAGGAAAGACAACCAACAAGGCCAAACGGGAGCTTACTGACCACAGATTTTGAGGGGAGCCTCCAGCTCGAGGAGGATTGGCTGACTGAGGAAGATCTCCCGGGACTTGATGCAGAGGCCGCGCACCTCAGCCTCCGTCATCTGGACGATCTTCCCTGGACGACATCCTCGCACTGGTGGAGAATAAAGGTTAAACAATAAGTGTGTGATGTGTGTGTACCCTGAATTCTTTTCTCAGGGATATGACTTGATCGTCACATAACTGCATACATCATCTCCCACAGGGTGAGTTTTCAATGAACCTCAAACTAAATATGGGAGGCAGTGTTTAGTCAACAGGCGGAGGATGGAAATAGCTGGTGAAGGCTGATGTTGTTGCGAGTGATTCGGAGACGACTTCCTGTTGTGTAACTGAGGCACAGAAAGGGGGGAGCCACTGTGGTCATGTGACAGGGAGCAGCATGTAAAAGGGAAAAAAGAATGGGGTCATACTAATAAATATCCATAAGACTGGTATAAAGTCAGCAGTTTCTACAGAACTCTTTCACATTTCAGTCAGTAGCCAAAAAAAAAAAAATCGCAATTGGACTTGGATTGTATTATAACTCGTAGCAATCGATTAAATCCATTCTGAAGTAAAAAGACAACATTTTCTCTGGTTTCAGCTTCTTACATGTGAAGATTTGCTGCATTTTGGAGTTTTGGTTGGGCAAAAGAAAACATTTTAAAGAAGTCACCATTCAAACTGATAAATGAATTGATCATGAAAACAATTAGTTTCAGCTGTATATTGAATACAAAGAAAACTTTTAAGTATTTATGAATAATTAAAATAAATCGGGCACTTAAAATATGGCTACTGTACTTAAAAGCCAGCACTGACGACAACCCCATACAGCTGCTTTTTTTTTTTACTTTCCTTTACTTTACAGTATATTCCCTGTGTGCTTAGATGAATAGCAGCATCACAGACGACTCCTGCTTGGTAAACCACAGAAGTGGGCCAGAGCTGACTAAGACCACTGCTGTCAGATGACACCACAGTCGCATGACGGTAATCCTATCGGCCATTACCGACACTTAATAGGTAAATCAAATAGACGGGGGGTGGGGCGGGGGGTTTGTTTGGAGTTTGTTTGTTTTTTAAAAGGAGAAGAAGTGAAGTTTTATGTGACTCCCGTCTGTGCACTGCAGCGCTGAAGGTTTTTTCGCATACAGTTTTTAAAAGGACAACAGTGAATGTGTACATGTGCAACATGACCCTGCTATTTCTGCCTGGAGACCTTTGGCGATAAACGTCTGTCTGTCTCCCCCAATACAGCCGAACACACCCTGTGATCACACAGCCCCAGCCAAAGAGTAAAACCCTCCCTTAAATTACAAACACCTTGTGTTCTGGGTCTTTATGTACAGCATATCCTGCAGTGAGCGCAATACACAAGCAAGGAGAGTCTGTGTGTCCGATTTCACACCCCTCCCTTTCAGCTGTGATGACGCGTTTGCAGGTCTGTGCTGGCTCAGTCGACAGGCAGGGAGGCCTAATATAGGACACGCACATGCACACACACACACACACACACAGGTAGGTGTGTGTGTGTGTGGTGACGGGGAGGATCCCCTTTCATCATATGGTAAAGTTAAGACGCACACGCACACGGTGACCTTGACTTCAGATCGTACCACTACGAGTGTGTGTGGGGAGGTATCCCAGCATCCTTTACTCCCTTCACCACTGCACTGCAGCTTCCCCAGCGAAGAGAAAGCGGGGGAGCGAGCGATAACGAGGAAGAGGTAGAGAGAGGGAACAGGATGGCGGTACCACACATCTGATCACCATGGCAACCCAGCAAGACCAATTTCCAGCCGTGAAGGTGTTGTAAGTGGAGGTACTACTGCTGGATCTGCTGGAGGGGGGCGGGGTGGGGGGGAGGATTTGCAGATAAAGTGGCATCTCCGCCAACCCACGCCCTGCATACTAGTGCATCTGACAACCACAGAGAAGGAAAGACTTCAAGATGCACAGAAAATACAAGAGGCCGAGGAAGATTCAGGACTAAAATATAGTGAATCACTGAAGTTAAGAATGAATTTCAAAAGGGAAATGACCATGGTACACTTATAGAATGCATACTGGTCTCAGGAGCAGTAACAGTGCATCCAGCCTACTGCTCTGCACACGTACACTAAACAGGAGTGACAGCAACAGGTAGCGACTCGCAAGCTAGCTAGCTGTGATGGTTGGGTTTCAGATTCATGGAGAATATGAAGAGTGAAATATGGAAGGAAGAACTTTAGCCAGGTTGTGTAGGATTGTGTGTTTTGCAGCATTTTTTACTCATTAGGGACTAAAATCAGGATATCTCAGCCTCTGTCCCCTAACTTTAAACGGATAGTTTTGATGTTTTGAAGTGGGGTTGTACGAGGCGGTCAGCACGCCCCCCACAACAAAACACCCAAACTATCCCTTTAAAGTGGAATACAAAATCACCGGAATACCCCTTTATTATTTGCAGAGCAATTCACGATTGTTAAACTTTTAGCGTGATGCCGTTACTCTAGCTTGTATTACTTAAATGGAATTCAGTTAAAATTAAAATTAAAGTTTTCTGACTTGATGACGACAAATGTTTCTTCAGGTAAAAATGCTCGAATGCAATAATATAATATATTTTCTAAAAATGCATTTTTTTACAATCCAAAAAAAGGTGAAATAGTTTAAATAGGTGAAAGTAGGCATGTTTTCTACATTAGATTGACAGTTTGTCCAGCTCTCCTGAGAACAATGTTTCAGATGCATTTCTAAATCAAGCACCAAAGGCTCCCAATCCAATACAAGCTAAAAGACTCACACAATTACAGACAACCCACACAGAAGCACAGCGATTAGTGTCACTGCAGAGAGAATGAATCAGGCACCTTGCTAAAACTGCTGTTGAGCTTCCCCTTCATGAAAGCCTTGTCTGGATGTTCCAGTGTTTCCCAGCGCTCTCTGTTCCGATTCATTTCTCCTAATTTGGTCAGGTGCATGTCTCTGTCTACCTAAGCTTTAAGCTTGGCTTTGGTCGCCCTCTGACCTCTTCAGACTGAACGCTGTGTCCTTTCTCTCTCGCTAGTTCACTCTCTTAATGTGCGTTTCTCTAGACCTCCTCCTTCACCTCTTCCCCACCCTGTTTCCTTTTCATCTATTTATTCTTAAAGTTGCATTCTTCGGCTGCGGCTGAACTCCTGGGTCATCGTCCTTCTTCCGCCGTTCCTTGTGAACTGCGCTGACGTCAGCTCTGCCTCCCACCCCCTCCCAGAGTTGTCTATACATTCCAGACAGATCACAGACCCCTCGGAGATAAAACAGCTCCGGCTGCACTGGGGCTTCAGTGCCGCCTGGGATACACATTGGTTAGGGCATCTGCAAGATGCATCTAAGTTTGAAAAGATTTTCTCAAGAAATGAATGACTTTTTAGACCTTGAATATAGGTCAATAAAAACAATAATCAAGCAGACACCCTTCTGTTTATGCAAGTCACAATTAACTGAACTAATCCTACGGAAGGGGAAATAAATTTAGGGCTTCAATCAATGATTATTTTCATTATCGATTAATCTACAGATTTTCTCGCTTGATCTTAACCTTTTAGTTTAGAAAATAATGAACAAATATATTTTTAGGATGAATTAGATTCCAGTGGTGGCTGCGTGGGATTGTTTCTGACTCGTATGATCTAAGCATTTACAATAACTCAGTTCAAAAATGTTTGCGTTTCTGCTTGAAATGAATTAATTGATTATTAAAATAATGCTGATTTTCTGCGAGGTGTTGAATCGTTTTGGCTCCAAAAGGACATTAATTGTTTAAGAAGGGGATTTAAAACTCCACGGAAGCAGTATTAGTCTTAATGCACTGCCCAACACTAACCTGTGTTACAGTGGTGTTACACATGAGCCAGTGTTCCCCAAGTTAAAGTCCAGCTGCCAAATTAATTCACTAAATATTAGGGAGGATCTTGGTGACTGCCCAACCCATCATTGTGCTGCATGTTGAACCACACCAGAGTAGTTGCAACACGCTCTGAACACACAAACTAACTTCAGATTTAAGTAAGTTGGAGTCATCATTTCTTCTTCTTCACTGATTGCAAAGTACTTGCAAAGGGTCAAGCAAGTCAAATATTTTTCCATTTATTTAAAAGTGCACAGTTCACTTGGACAGTGTTACAGCCAGAGAGAGAGCGAGAGAGAGATAAAGTGAATTACAGAGATCTTCTTGAAGGCATTACCATATATGGGCGCTAGTGTATGTAGGAAGGAGGAAGTGAGTTAGTCGTCAGGACAAAGAGGGCAAACTTGAAGACTGTTGTTGTATGGGAGAGAGAGAACCGGGCACAGCTCAGGGCTCCGGCAGCGGCTGTCAGCTGGACTGCCAAAGAGCTGCGTAAGCCCATTCACACTATGACCCCGGTCTACCACAGTATTAGATTTTACATTATATTCCTATATTTTAACAGCAGCACTATTTTATGTCTTAGATTCTAGATTTCACCAGTACACACAGAGCAATATTAGCATTAGGAGTGCTTGTGTACGGGATCTTTGTTCTGAGAATGAAGGAGGAAAAACCCTGTTTTAAAAAGGGGCCTTGGTCTCCAGCAACTCCTGAGGGAAATATCTGGCTCTCTGGCTGCTAAATACTCCACTATGTTCCCCAGATAGTGGCTCACTTTGTCTGTCCACTGCGTTCAGTGGATACGAGAGCTTTTTTGGCAACAAAAAACAAAACAGCTACCCGCTGAAGCTGGAAATTAAGTTGATGAGAGTGGTGAAAGTAATATTTTAAGATGCAAGATGCAAATATTGATTAACATTTACTTAAAATTCAGAAAATAATTAATTAATTTTCTCTAATTGCCAAGCAAAAATATGCAAAAGAACCTCTAATGGCTCAAGCTATGAATCTTAAGCAGGTATGACGTGCATGTTTTAGTCACTGCTGCACCAAAAGAAATGCCCCGTCAGACCTTTTTTAGCTCTCCACCTCCATTCTCTATTCTTTCCAACTGGATACGAGGCCAGCAGCTCCCCTCCACTCCTCCATCTAACCCTCTCCCACACAGGGCCGATGGAAAACACTGACCCCTCAGTGAACAAGAGACACAAAGCAACTCTGGCGAGGAGAGCGGGAGCGAATCTTAGGGCAGAAATCCCGACTGCGATGGCATTTCTGTGCAGGCTTCGCATTTTCAGAGGACGTTTTGTTCGCCTTTAAGTGCCATGGGTGAATGCCGGTCTTTGTGGGGGCAAAAGAAAGGATGAAATTGAGAGGAGAGAGACTGGGGGAGAAATAGACAGGAGGCACAGAGAGTGGGAGAGATGGAGAGGAGAAGAAAACGACAGAAATGTAGGGAGAAAGTGAAGCTTGAGTGGGGAGACTGAGGAGGCAAAGGAGTGAATGGAAGGGCAGGGGAGGGAGGGTTTATTGGAAAGCCTAGCTGGGCAGCTGAAAAGCCCGGGTGAGCTCTGTGCCACGTTTGGTGCCAGGGGGCGAACGCTCCCCGCCACACAGGCTCCACCATTGTTGTTTCCATAACAGAATGCCACGGCAGCAGCCTGAACGCCACGCAACGCAGCAGCAGTCCTCCACGTCCGACGAAAACAAGGAGGGTGACACCACCGTACAATGTATTATGAAAGAGCAGAATGCTTCATCTGTTGTTAAACTCTTTCAGTGCAGCCTATGACATCTTACTTGTAGCAGGGCAGAAACGCTCCTAAACGTGACATCACAGAGCAGAAAACGTTAAGAAATCCTGACCAATCAGATGCACGCACGCACTTTTCTTCACCTGTCCTGCTTTTACACTGCGTTTAGTTCATTCAGTTAATTGCTGCTGTGGGGTCACTTTAAGAACATGCTTAATTGATTTTATAAAATATTTTCAATAACAATTGTGGAATTGCAGGTCAAAAAACCTTAAACTATACCGCTGACTCTAATGGTCAATTTATGTATTATTATCTTACTGAACTTGTTTTCATTTAGGCTAAATTGAATTTGCATTTATGCAGGTTTTAGTCTTTCATTATAATGATGGAGCATTACTGACATATTAATATTAGTTTATTGTTTTCCTATTCACCATAATTATAATTTTCTAAATCAATGACAAAAACGGTTTATTTTGTTTTCCACACTATAAGTGACAAAACCGAGGTACACACTGAAGCATGGGATCTGTTACACCCAAATGATCTGTCTATATATTTGGTTGTACCCATGCCTTTATCACGTGTGGGAAGACGATGCAGATCGTCAGTCAGCGATGATTCCATTTCAGAAAATAAACACAACCTGGACAGCTCCTAAAACAGAGAAATGCCCTTGAGAGAGTTTATGAACCCATACAGGGTTACAATTTGGCATCTTTGCCCATAAACCAAAATGGCTTCGAAATACAACTTTCCATCCTGCCTCCCCCACTCTCGCTGGCTGATGTATGGGGCCATGGTGTCGATTGTGCTACATAAAGCCTACAGGCCACCTGTGCTGGCAGGCCAGACAGAGGGCCTGTTGTCGCGAAAAAAAGCCGGGGACAGCGTGGGCTTAGCATGTTGGGAAAGCTGGGGCCTGGAATAGCTGCAGATAGACATACAGCACCAGTAAACACTAATGAGGAGGAGGAGGAGGAGGGGCCTGTTATGGAGAACTCAACAAACAAACAGAAACACACAGGGAAGGAAGTGAGCACGGTTGCTGATGCATGCTGCTGCTGTCCGCTGTGTAGAGACGGCTGAAGGATTTCTATGAATACCGTGAAAACGGCAACGTCAGCTCAAATGTTGCGTAACCAACCGTTAGTGGTTCTGCAGTGAAATCTGAAACATGCTACCGAGGGTTGGACTAAAACAAGAGATGACAGATTGATTTCCTACTGTGCCATGCAGTACTGTGTAATGGGCCGGTCATGATTGTTTCTCACCGCAGTGACAGGTCATCACACCCCGGTGATAAGACACCTAACCGCCAATTAAGTACAGTGTGTTTTTCATAATCGACTACACACTGCAGTCATGAGTACCTCTGCATTGGGATTGGCCAGTAATTTTAAAAATGTCTCATAACTGTACCAGCTATAAGTGTGCCCAAACTATTTTAGGGTGTTTTCATTTGCAAACATGTATTTATCTATTTTCCTCAATGTTTTAATCGACTGGTGCGGCCCAACCCCTGGTGCATTTTACACAGACGCATTTCTGACCAATAAGAAAGACAATTCTGCTTCTCTGCTCCTTCGTACACGCCCCTTTTTTAATTTGGTCTTTGCTTTCATTTGTGCACTGGGAAACCGGTCCAAACTAAATAAAAAACAAACCAAAAGTATTCAATTCACTCCGATTCGGACTCGACAAACAGACTATGGCTTTTGAAAAGTCCCTTATAAAGTGCACTGGAACAGAGCCTCTAGGTCCGATGGTGGCATGATTGAACAAGTGTAGCCATTCAGACTGCATAATATTAACACACAGACAGACACATGCCATTTTAATTAATACAGACAAATGGCTTTGGTAAGTTCATCTCTACACCTTTGTGTTGCTTACCTTTCAACTCTGACTCACTACACTGGTCACAAGACAGCGGATGCCAAGTCATTGTATTCAGAGTGACGAATGAAACCAGAGAGGCCACAAAAATGCACATTGAGGCTTCACTAATTCTAAACCATGTTGTCAGTTGATCAGGTTTAGCCTGTCGGCTAAACAACGCCTGTCATCCCCTCCACCAAACAACGGCTGGAGGACATGTGCACTGTCTGCATGTGTGTGTTTGGATGTCCACACACTAATTCAATTTGTTCAATACTTGGGTTTATGACCAAATATCCTAAAACTAATGACATTCGCATCAGCGTTAGCTTTGTGCTAATTAGCTAACATTAGGACGCTAACATGCTAAATTGAAATGGTCAACATTACACCCGTGGAAAGTTAGTGTCAGTAGTGTGAGCACATTAGCGTGCCAACAATAGCATTTAGCTCAAACCACAGGTGCTAGCATGTCTTTAGATTCTTACTCGTTTTAAATTCAATTAAGACACGATATTACTTTATGATCACGCCTATTTGAGCAAATATCATAAACATATATTGGATGGAATTTTATGCAAGTGGTGTTTTATAATTGTTAATGATTTGATCAGGTTAAAATGCTAATTTACACCAATATTCAATATTAAAAGACATAAGAGCTGAAAATGTACTGTATTACTGTATTGCCCTTTTTACACTCTCCCCCCTGTGTGTGTCACCAAAAGGGTAAGTTAATTTCTACCACGGACAGCTGTGCCTGTTGACATTTAATAGGAGATCAGAGAGCTCTCCATATGCGTGTCTGTGTGCATGAGTATGTAGATTCCCAACTGGCACCAGAGCTCATTGAAAAAGTGAGAGATCAACCTCTTATTGAAGTGGTACAGGAGCTCATGTCCTACCTTAAAGAAAAGCTGTCTTTATTCCAGCGGAGAAGGAAAAAAATGACACCAGAGTGTGGCAAAGTGAAAACTTTCTAAGTTTCTTGAACTGAATGCCAGGATAAAGCCACTGACAGGCCATTTAGTAAAGGTCTCAATAAAAGCAGGCTGTAGATGTAAGCTGGTTAATGGATATCAAGGGTTCATCAGTGAGGGAAAAGCCTGCGAGAGGTCTTTGTGTTGTTGAAAGGTCAAGTCTTAAAATAAAATACAGCCCTTACAAAGACAAACTGATACACAAGGGACAGTTTGAGTGTATCTGCCTGTGTGGTCTAAATATGTCTCCTAGTGTTCGACTAATATCAGTTTGATTTGGTTTTCTACACTTGCTCTTTGTGAGAAACTTTTCGAATATGTCGACTTGAGATTTAGCAAATTGCGACGGACATTTTTCACTATTTTCTGAGATTATATCGACTAATTGACTGATCAAGAAAATAACTTCTGAGGAATGGATATTGAAAATAACCATTAAATGACTGATCGGAAAGTTACTGATTTAAACCTACAATTTACAAAGATGAACAATAAAAGTGTTAAGAATAATGGAACATATATACATCTACAGTTCAGTGGAAATTAAGTTAATCTGCTGATTAAGATGAAAAGGTTTTGCGGTCAAAATCTCCAGAACAGACGATTAAGTGGAGATTGTTCCGTCAATTACTTTTGCCAGTTGGAGAACATTTTATTTTGCCAGTTCTTGTACGGCTTGTGCTTAGACAACACTTAGCATTTGAGAACGTTTGCAGTTAAACGTGCTTATATATTCAAACTAAGGTATTTCAGAAAAAAAACATTCATGTCCAGTCTGCTTCTCAGTTAGTATTTTCACACCAAAAATAAGGCAGCCGGCTCATATAGCAGCTGTAGATGGAAAGAGAAAGTAGCTAAAAGAAGATGGATGGTTGGATATATTCACAGCTCACATCTGGAAGCCTTTAGGGCCAGATCCCTCCAATTTCCTCCACTGAGGTTTCCTGTATAAAAAAAGCAACTAAATATTCAGCTAACTATATACAGTGTAGCCTTTTCCAGCTGACACTACTGGCTCACATTGCTGTTCCTGTACAGCTGACACACACAACAAGCACTATTATGTAACCAGTCCCCATCAATCCAGATGATTAGTTTGTACTGACATGTTGATCCACATTGTGCTCATTCATTAGCATATGCTGCCAAACTGTGTATGTTTCTGTGTGTGTGATTTTCAGAATCTGTACGTGACCGACAATCGATGATGAACGCTTGTTCACTGCCGCCTACATGTTTACTGAAGACACAGAGGGACACTGTCTCTGTGTTCTTAAGAGAACAAATGGCAAGAGAAAGACAGATAGACAGATTAGCTCACTATATGTCAGGATCCCTTATTTGGCACTGATCCACTGATACCCAACACATAACAATGATGTAGGAGCAACAATGCTTTGTTCGAAAGTATTGAAGTTACTTTAGTGCAGTCTCAAACAATCCAAATTATGTCCAAACATGTGTATTAGCTACCCGAGTGGATAGAAACTCATTCATTATTAATTGTCAACCAATAAAACAGTGAAAGCTTTTATTGTATCATAATAACATGTTTTTTTCTTCATGATAATACAGCTCAGAAGATAACTGTCAACAGCTGCATTAATCTTGAACCCTTTTAAGGATAACAGCTTTAATATATACACTTTTGTGTTTAACAGATATAATAGCAACTTTTTAAAAATAGACTATGGTACATACCTGAATATTTCAAAACACTTGACATGGAATTACAAAATACAAGGAGTAACCCACTTTTTAAACGCTTACAGGGTGCAGACTCTGCAGGTCTATTTAAAGTGGTATATCATCAAGTACTGGGGCTTGTGTAAACATTACCATTCAGCAATATTCCCAAATAAATACCAAAACCCTGTGACGTGCCTTCTGTTTTCAGCTGCCAAATCTTTATGCCAAATCCAATTTGAAAACTTGACATTTTTTCTTATGATTGTATGTAAACGATATATATACATACTAGAGCCAAGATTGTTTATGTCTTCAGAGACCAGCTAATTGTGCATAAATGTTCGGCATACTTAATACACCAAGCTGCACTTTGTTTTAAAATAAATGTCAAGTTATGGGACTGATGACAAGCTACCGCCCACCATGGTGTATTTTGTTGTGAAAAGCTTGTGGACATATAAGCATAGCCGTTGTTTCTAGTAAAAGCTTCTTAGTTAGTGTTTTATGTTGTGCCAAAGTAATGACAGCAGCAATAAAGGTGTAATACAAGTATTGCGACATTAATCAAGTCTAAATTAATTTTGTATAGTTAGTTGGTCTTGGTTTCTCTCCCATACTCGACCTGTCGGGGTACAAACAACAGTCCTCGAACTATAACTTTATTACCATTCAGCAGTGAAGCCACACATGGAACACTCACAACTCAATTTATGAAAAGTCTCACGTGCCATTAGGTATGATTTCACACCTAGTCCTGTTTACTCCTACAACGGGATACTCCACAGCGGGCCCTTTTCTTGTCGACTCGTGTCAAAACTAAAGCCAAATAATTATTGAGGACTAAAGCCGCAAACAACTATATGAATGTAGTATGGTTGCGAACTCACCCTCCAAAAGCCTGGAAATCAGCGAGTCGACATCCAACTCCCCCTCCGCCATTTCTGTAGCAAACAGCTCTGCCCGCCGCAGTCTGAAGCAGGCAGGCAGGCAGGCAGGGGCAGGGCAGGCACCGCCTCACTGCACTGAAACGCACCGCCAACCTCCTCCCACTCAAAGGCCTCCCGTTTAGGACTATTATGCTGCATTAAAATACCCCTTGGATATTCTAGCTTCCATCAAAAATGGAGAAGAGTGAATAGCTTTTAATTACCCATAAAGAACCTTAACAGGGGTTTTCAAGAGTAGTTAAATCCTTAAATGTAGATCTATCAACTCTAGCTTTCAATCCAATTTCACAGTTTTCCTCAGAAGATTGCATGTGTAGTGTTTCAGATTACATGTTTTAATCTCCGTGCATACAGCCATTGCTTTCAATTAATTTCCAAAATCAATTATCAGAGTCTTGGAACTTGTTGGAGACAAGTATTAATATCCCTAACTTTCACAATAATTTCAACAGTAACATACATTGTAACATTGTCCTAATAGATATATGTTATACAAAAAGTATCACAGTTCATCAGGATCTGAATCATTTCCCAGCCTTTCCCAGCATGTACTCAGCGATTGATAGTCAGAAGCACACCTACTTGCATTTAGACTGTGGGAGCATGCAAATAGGGGGACAACATTGACACTCAATCTAAATAAATAATGGACTATTCCCATCTTCTTACAGAAGCCTAATTGCATTTTGTTGTTGTTTTCTCAACTTGTACCTGCGATTTTCGATAGTACATGAGGGCATCGATATAGCAAGGCCCTTTGCAACAGGTCACTGTGATATTTCAATATAATAAGAATAATGCAGTAATAAAATAAATATTTATGTTTTTAATAAACTCAGTTGACAACTTTTGCGACAATTTAATATCTAAGCCTTTTTCATTTCTGTTCACATTTCTGTTGTACAAAAATGATCATCTGACTCAGATAATCTTGGTATACATGAGAAACCTTTATTGATCCAAAAGCAATAAATGCCTGTGGAAAGACTAACATTTTCATTAGACATAACTAAGGGACACATTGCACAGTGCTGGTATTGAGCGCACACGCTGATTTATTTACTGACAGCGCCCTCTTTTGGTGAGAATGTGAATGTTATGAGTGTGAAGTTTTTTGATAAACAGTTTTTATGACTATTTATTTTTATTCAGTTGAACAAATAAAGTAAATAACAAATAATTATTAATAAACAGATGTCAAAGCCCTATATATTTATTGGCACTACTTTGTCAATGTCCAGGCCTGGAACAGATTTTAGCGTAGGCCAGCAGACAGTCTAACACTCTCTCCAGATTATGACTAAATCCAGAAATGATGTTATTGCTTCTCCCACTCACAACCTATTTTTCTGTTCCTTTTAAGTGCGTCATCTGGGTATTTCCGCACTGTTTTGAGTGGGAGGTGGCAAATTGCGCTGCAGAGAGGGGAAAGGCAAAGAGGTGCAGCTGCGTCAAGATAACCAGAAGACAGTACCGGAAGCAGACGATCTTTTCTTCAAAATAATATGGAAAGTTGCTGTGAAAATCCACACAACCGTTATCATTTCATGATTAATTTAATCCCCTATGTATACATATTATTGTCAAGTATATTATTTACTATGTCAGATAAGCAAAATAAATGCATGGCAAATAGAAGCAGTTCATTAATAGGCTACTGAGTGTGAGAAAGACATTTATTTGAAGACAATGGAGTGGACTTTTCATGTACTTCAGAAGTGTAAGTATTGAAGTCACTATGTTGACGGTGTATTTCGCAGAAAGTTGCATTATTCCTACACTGTTCTTACCGGAAATCTTGTATTGTTCTTGCATTGGCCAGCTTTACTACTTGTACACTGTCGTACACAGACGTGGGTGGAGCGAAAGGCGACAGAACAGCAATGTCAAGAAGTTCGCACTGTCGTGTATGCAGCGTCTTTTAGCAGAAACAACAAACAACAGATTAAGTAGTGCCGACTAAGAAGCGAGATTTGGACTCGGACACAGCCATGGACGGTAAGTGGAACTGGACTTATTTGGCCAGTTGACTTAGTTTACTTGGAGGTGAAACTGTACAGGGAGTTGTTTTGCGCACAGGGGAAAGCCCCGCTATCACTGGGTTTGCGCGAAGGGGTGTCTGCTGTTCCCGGAGAGTAAGCTAACGTGTAGTAGGAAGTTTGACATAACTTTGTGCTTTTATTTCTTATCCCTGCCATACCAGAAGGAAAGTGTTATGTTATAATAATTGTACTTATTCCTCTGTGTGTAGTTAACTCACCTGGCACTCGTGAACTAAACAGTTTCGAGCTGCCAAAAGGCCTGTCGGGTTAGTCCACCTCATGGATTTCCTCATAGTGACTGAAAATGCCAAAACTCGTTCACAAACCTGTCAATTTATTGTTTATCTCTCTAATTAAGGAAGTATGTGATATATTATTTTCTTCTGTGTCATTGCTAATAAATCATCTTGAGATCGGCCAACATATAACCCACCAGGTAGCATTCGTTTCAATTAAAAATCTGACAATCTCACAACCGCCCACCTCAATTTTAGTGAACGGAAATTATGGAAACGGCTCACAATACACTGTCCGATGAGATGCGGGCTGTTTACTGGGACATATGTATGCCGATGTGAAAAACTGCCAATGCCTCTATTTTATATCACTTTTACTTTTGCCTGCAAGCCAAAGAGAATGAAATACTACGACTTTATAATGGATTTTCATAAATTGTTAGGTTGAAGTGTTTTAACACTTTTTCCACATCATTGACCTGACCTCCCAAAATAGATGGACATTTTTGATATACATGACTTAGAATATGGATAGTAAGAGGACCATAACATATGTCCATATCACAAAAAGTCAACAACATGTGAAAGCAGTAACGCCTTTGTTAGGGCATTTCGAGTTAAAATGACTCACAAGTATCTCAGATGCTTCAGAACTGATTTGATATTAGTACATTTAGGAAGGCTCATTTGTAGCCTTTTACTTTCACTTTCACAACACCAGACAGGGATGTCTCTCAAATAGTCAAAGGTATAATTAGTGTGGCCTTTATGCTCCGAGATCCAGATTCATTTACAATAATCATACATAATATTGAGTCTGGAAAGCAGGCATGTTACAACTTGGAAAACATCCAACCCATGCTTTCACATTAAACAAGTCATACTAGCTGATGGGTGGAGATTTAATCACCTGCTTTTGTGTCACACCTGTTTTCTTTCTATAAATCTTAACAATTCCTTAACCTAGTCTGAAACTAGAGCACTAACTGCTCTTCACTTACAATAGAGGCTCTTCGCAACGAGGTGGGTAATTTGACACCCATATTACACCCTGCCTTTCATTGTTTGCTTCTTTTTCTTTCTGCACTTGACAGGTAATTCATGGCGATTTAATTATATTTAGCTGGGAACGCTTGTATCTCATCACCCTTTGACCTCTTTGGACGCTGCTCTGTCTAGTAGATTTCCACCATGACCACCGCACAAATGTCAAACTCTTACTAAACCACAAATATGTGTTGAAAAAAGCTTTTGGTCTATGTCATCGGTGCTGCCACTGTATGCTGTGTTTCATGTACTGTTGATAGTGAATCACTAAGAGTTCTAAGACTTTGACTAACTCGTGGTTGATTTGTCTTTTCTTGTTTTCTGTCCACCACAGCTGTGTATGAATGGGGCCTGACCCCGCTCAACCCAGGTAAGAAGCTATTTCCCGTAAATGCTCAGTGTTCTATATGAACCAGTACTGACGTTTTATGAGTAAATATTTCAATACTGTGTACCGGTGGTCAATGACAGAGGTATTTCTGTGTTGAAACACTGATTTTAAAGTAAAACAGTGTACTTTCACAGTCTAGATCGATACTTTGTTTTTGCATTTCCAAAATACAGTGACATTTAAGTCACATTCTTCTTCTCTCACTTCCACCTGCTGCCCATCAGTCCAAGCAGCGAGCCCCTACATAGAGATCATCGAGCAGCCAAAGCAAAGGGGGATGAGGTTTAGGTATAAGTGTGAGGGACGTTCAGCCGGCAGCATCCCCGGAGAAAAGAGCAACGACACCACTAAGACCCACCCAGCCATCAAGGTGAGACGGGTGCAACTTACTTTTCTAGCTGTGTTCCACTAAATGTATCTTAGATTACATAATAATCCACTTTGGTGGAAGTTTGTTTAAAAAAACAAAGGAGGAAGTTTTACCATACTGCTACTATAATGCAATACTACTCTACCATACTTAAAATATGTTAACAAATATAAGGACTGACTCTGGGGAAGATGAAGATCAGAGCTGAATCTTCTCTGGCTGCAACCATTTTAATAGTATTTAAAGTTGTGAGCTTTTAAAGTGCTAGTACTGTAGGTGGCCTATTCCTTTTTTCTTTTTTTTGGAAAAGCATTCTTTCTTTTGTATTTTATTTTCTACTGGCTGATCAGCTGCTGAGATTCATTCCAGCCATGATAACACACAAATAACAGAACATTTGTAAATCTAAGTATCATGAGCTGTCATGCTACAATGTGGAAAAACAGCTATGTTACATAGCCATAGGCTGCCACAGTGAGTGAGACCAGCCCTCAACTAGACAGTAAACAAGCATCAACTCAAATATTTAGAATCATTAAAGTATGACATATTCCTCCTACAGGTGCACAACTACAGTGGCCCCTTACGTGTTCGTATCTCATTGGTGACGAAGAACCCACCGCACAAGCCTCACCCCCACGAACTGGTTGGGAAAGACTGCAAACATGGCTACTACGAGGCGGACCTGCAGGAGAGACGAATACACAGGTAGACTGGAGTGAATGTGTGGCTTACATGTGACAGAGACGTCATGTTCTGTGTCTCACGCACTGGAGAGAAACCTAAAGGAAATGATGCCATGTCAACTGTTCGAATTTACACTGAATTACCTCAGGGGAAACTGCACTTCCACATCAAAACAAGGTGGTATTTACAAGAGATTGATCTAGATAAGTACTTCATCATTTTTGGGAGATGACGTATTTAATCTCGCCTGTGTAAAATTAGCTGAGAACAAAGTTGCTCTGTTTGCTCTGCTGTTCTTCAGTCTAGCATCCTGCATGACAATCAAAACGTGCAACTCCTCCAAGAAAGTAAAAAGAAAGTATTATGGGTCTTTTGAAAGAAAGCAAGAATAAATTAGACGAGATGTTTTTTTTTTTATTACGTAATGTTACATCATTTAACCAGCTCGGCTGAGGAAACTGTGTTTGTCTTTCTATCTTTATCACAAGTGTGATGAAATTCAAACAAACGGTGTGTACTGCCTTCCAGTGCCACTGTATTGTGATACGAAAGTGCACTTCTTTATGTTAGTCATTTGTTTTTTCACATTGAAAAATGTATATTGTATTGATAAAAAGTTAGAAAAGAGCTATATGGTACTTCACATGACAAAGATTTCAAATACACATTATAGTCAATATTAGGGGTGTAACAATACATCAATCCAGATGTTTCTATTCGATGATCAACAATCCAATGTCATCGATGTAAAGTGAAAACATCGATACATCATTTCATCTTTAAGATACGCCTTTATTTTGAAATTCCCATGGCACGAGGTTTATTTTTATTATTCTTATTAAAAAGAATAGACAGAGTTTTTCATTTAAATGTCTGGAAAATTGACAAATTGTATTTTAGTTGCTTTTTGTCATTTGATATAAATGTAACTGATTGTGTTAAATATATGATAAATGATATTGTCTGAAATTGTACAGACTTTGTCATATCAGCAAACATCGCATTGTTGTCCGAATAATTGATATCGTATTGTGATAAAACTTGTGATTAACAGCCCTAGTGTCTCAATACTACTACAGTGAATTAATATGAAGAAAATTATATTCCTAAAATGTGATTCATTGTTGTTCTTAAAAACGTTTTATATACTATAAATTAAACATAAAATAAATAATAAAAACTAATAAAATGTAATGTCAGCTAAACAGTCGTTAACAAGGTTATATTATTTGATGATTAAATTATGCAGGTGGGGATCTGTGACCCACGGGGATGATGCTTTATCATATTTAAATGTGGCTTTCATGGGAGTGAAAATTAAAGTGCAAAAAAGATGAACTTGGTTTAATGGAGCGAATACTTGAACCATGTGTGAACTGTAAATTGAGTGTTTGACAACAGTTATGTTGGTCCCCGACCAAGAAATCAATGTAAGAATTCATACAGTCAAATTAGAAAGTACACGTATGCTTCAGTGGTTTCTGTGTTTTGGTTTCGGTCTTAGACTGTATTTGCTTTCAGTTTTCAGAACCTCGGCATACAGTGTGTCAAGAAGAAGGATGTGAATGATGCAATCACGTGTCGGCTGCAGACCAATAATAACCCCTTCCACAGTAAGTGGTCATGCTGAAAGAACGGTGTGCGACACAGAGCACTCTATTGTTGCCATTTCCCTGGTAAATCTATAATTTTATGTGAAAAGTTAATGTGTAGGTAGTGTGGAGAGAATACACATGTCCCACTCAAATGAGGAGACCATTATTTAACTGAAGTAGACCTGAGATTTCTGTCTTAAATGTTACTAATAAAAGTTAAAATAATCTAATTTAAAATATACTAAAACCAGAAGTTTACCAAATTGTTTAATTTTAAGTTGCAAAGCTAACAAGCTAGCTTAAAATGTATTTTCTTATACAAGACGGTACAATACTGCAGCTACTAGACAGATGCTTTTTGGCTAATGTCAAGCTAACTACAGGATACATTGTTATGGACAGTGTTATATCTTCACTCTATATTTGTGTCTTTCGCTCCTATTTATACAAATATATAAATACAGTTTAGCATTTACCTTTGCTATGTTAAGAACTTGTCATAGTTAGCATTAGCAGTGACAGCCACCCTAGCTTCACAAAGAGCTCGTCCTAACTGTTTAAATAAGTACTCTGTCTACAGGAGTAGGTGCTAAAATAGACAAAATCAATGATGGTATGAAATTCTGTCTGTACTTTTAGCACAGTAACAATAACAACCGGAAGTGTAATTTGTTACCTTCACCCTTGACTGATATTTTCAAAACTGATAGCCAGCATATGACAGGATGCAGTGCTCTGCCAGACTTCTGTGTTGCCTGATTGTGAACCCCACCCTTTCCCGGCTGTGTCTCGTCTGCAGTTCCCGAGGCGAAGGTGTGGGAGGAGGAGTTTGACCTGAACTCGGTTCGACTTTGCTTACAGGCCTCCATCACTCTGCCTACAGGGGAGCTTTTTCCTATGGTGCCTGTGGTATCACAGCCCATCTTTGACAACAGTGAGTGGGCAACACACACATGCGTACACAAAAGCAGAGTTTTGAACTTAAACGATTAATTGATTAATAATTTCAGGCTCCAGAAATGGGGAAATAATTCTAATATTCTCTGATTCCAGCCTCTCTCAGCCTCTCCCTGCTTTTCTTTGTCATTTATCATTGTAAACTAAACATTCTTTGACGTTTCACAGGTTAAATGATTATCGATAAATTGAAGAGATCAGCAGATTAATCGATAATGAAAATAATCGGTAGTTTGGGTCCTAGCTGCTGGTGATACTTTTGAGTGGAAGCTCTTTAATATGAATGATCAGGGTAAACTAATAAACCTACTTTGGATTTTTAATAAAATGCCAGTATTAATTGTATTTATAGTTCTTTGATATGGTCAGATACAGTATGCATAGACAAACTGCTTATAGGTTATAGGGCTTTAATGAAACTAATGGTTTCTGCGTAAGCAAGTTCACAATCAATCTCCTGCCAACTTAAATTCAGACTCTCTTTGTTCCTCTTTGCATTTGAACTTTTCTTGTCAGCCTGAAGATATTTACAAGAATTAGTCTCGATATTAATAACAAGTATGTTCATTGTCCTTCTTAACTCAAAGCCCTATCCACAATACACAGCTCTATATAGAGACGGAGTCTCTCTGTCGAGAATTGATTGTGAATAAGTCCTTCTTCAAATATATTGTTTACAACGCTGTATTGAAATATTCTGTTGAAATATGTTCACCAAAACATTTGTGAAATTCTTTGTACCTTTTGTGCTGTCAAAATGTGTTTCGTATGCAGGTCTCATCAATACATTTCCTCTCTTAGATGATTTAGAGTTGTACTGTCAGCATTATGTCTCCACAGCGCTGCTGTTGAGGCTCTAATATTATCGTTAGTATAAATTAATGTTTCCATTTGGCTTTTGAAATGTGATTTCCATAATTTAGATTAAAGCCAGGCTGACGTTTTCAAAATGAGCATAAAGACAATTATTTAATTTTTTGAATAATATACAGCAGATAAATGAAGCAATTTGCCTTTTGCTTCACTGGTGAAATTAAAATCAGAGAAATATAATAAATAACAAAAAAATAGCTACAAATCAAAAAATCAAAAGAAACAATAGAAACTTAATGTACAAACAGAAGATAAGGAATAGTACATATAAATTAAATTGTTTTGGCTGCTTAAATAATGTAGTATTGAAGTGACGTAGCATTTAAAAGGTGTTTGTTGGTAATCCCTAGCCTTGCTGTTGTATTTACATGTTTATATATGTTTTTTATAAATGATGTTTCTGTCTTAAAGGAGCACCAAACACAGCCGAGCTGAAGATCTGCAGAGTCAACCGCAACAATGGAAGCTGCAAAGGAGGGGATGAAATCTTTCTTCTGTGTGACAAAGTGCAAAAAGGTGTGAAATGCCTGCACTGTATGTTCTTTTGTCAGTTAATGGGTTCATTCTTTTGAAAAGAAATACTAAAAGTGAAGATAGAACCCTGACTTTCATACATGAAACTAAATTGATCAACTACATTGATGAAATAGCCAACCTCATAAATTACAAAGTACAAACTGCACTTAAACACGTCGTGGCGTGTCATGAATTAATCGGAGGGTGTTGCGTATCCCTATATATTTCTTAAATTCACTGATACTTCATTTATGTTTTCTTACAGCGATTGTTTTATTTGTAAATTCACCTTAAAGCTGCACTAATGTGTAAATAGGCAACAGTTTGCTCACATGTTCACCATAACTTTATAATAATGTCAATGTTGTGCTTTCAGCTTGATCCTGTGGACAAAACAAAGAGTGCCGCTTTATATACATTTCAAAAAACTTCTGCTCTCAGACAGCACACCACCCGTATACAGTACAACCGCCATTGTTGCATGTGAGGTTTAGATGCCTTTCAGTGTCTGCTGCGTGTAAAGCAAAGCAGTCGTGTTATCTGAGTGACTTCAATAACAGACCAACAAGCTGTCTTCCTCTATTCCAATGTCCACTTCTCATTTTTTATATCTTCTAATAAATGACTAACTTACCATATGTGTAGAATGACAATAACTTCCTAATGTGATTCAGCATTTTTGCAGTATATCACGAGGTTCACATCAGAAGGGTCTCCTGTGTCTGTGCTGTGATACTGACACAAAGTCCAACTCTTAAAACACTTTCTTTCTCTTCCTGATATATGATCATAACCAACAATTACAATTTATTTTCCAGTAGTTTGGTCTTTAAACCATGTGGAGTTTACATTCTCTGTAGTATCTCCTTATGTTTCCCCTTTTCTGTTCCCCTGTAGAGGACATCGAGGTGCGTTTCTTCCAGGACTCCTGGGAGGGAAAGGGCACTTTCTCCCAGGCTGATGTCCACAGGCAGGTGGCCATTGTGTTCCGCACACCGCCATACCACAACACTAACCTCACCGAGCCCATTAGAGTCAAGATGCAGCTGCGTAGGCCCTCTGACCGCGAGGTCAGCGAGCCAATGGACTTCCAGTACCTGCCCTCAGACCCAGGTAAGAACCAATGTTCCCATTTAATCCACATGATGTCACATTCGATACTAATATAAGATTTTCCTGAGAATACTAACTGCTTATTAAAAATGACCCCTATAGATGAATACAGGCTGAGTGAGAAGAGAAAGCGGACAGGGGACATGTTCCAGAGCCTGAAGCTGGGGCCCATGCTGTCTAGTGGTATGAGATATTTTTTTCTATCACTCTCACTGAGTGTGATTTTAAATTGCAGTGTAATCTAATCATGTCTGTTGGAATTTCAGTGTCCATTCCTCAAGATAGACGACACATAAGCCCGGCAAGGAGAACAATCACAACCAAGCCTCCATCAATGAATGCACAAGTTGGTGAGTCTGTTTAATTTGTCTTAAAGAAATAGAGGTAGCAATTTAATCTGTGTAGTAATAACACTTTCTTCAAAACAACCTTAAACTACAGATTGTAATTTTTTTAGCAAATTGCAATTTCGGATTTCTTTTCAAGTCTGACCTGCCGATTCTGAATCGATTTTTTTTTTCTTTCTAGGAACTATAATCGACAGCATAGACAAATATGTTTTGTCACTTTTCTTTCAAGGAAAATGAATGTTCATAATAAAACATTGACTATTAAATAATAATGATTAAAAACGTATTTTCAACCGGCTTTGAATCGTTCACCCACATTGCAACGATACAAAGCCGGTAGAAAATAGGCAAAGCTGCCACTGTGATCTGACGTGTTTTTGCGTATGTGTGTAAATTTGACCGGCAAAACAATCTGAAATATGAGACGTATCTGTATAAATATTATGTTTTCAGTATCGGAACTCAAATTCCTTGTTGTTTGTCTCCAGCAGCTGTGGTGCCCCCTGGTGCCAGTGGAACAAAACCCCAGCCTTCCTACTCATATCAACCGGGCCAGCTCTTCTCAGTCCAGCCCAAGGTAGAGACCTCCCCCTCTATCTCCGTGTCAAATACCAACCAAACATGGAGGATCATGGAGAGCCTGAACCTGGGCCCCCAGCCCAAAGCCACTCCAGTATCCAAATTTACAATGAGCCAGGCACCACTCACCTGTTCCCCTACCACCATTTCAACTGTGCACCAGGAATACCCAACTGTCAACATGTCAGACCTGCATGAATTCTTCCCACACATTTCCCTGGCCCAGGAGCCGGCAGCTTCTCAAGGAAGCACGGCCTCCTCACAGACCAGCAGCTCCTATACCCTCCTGGGCTCTCAGTTCCGGGTGGAGGCACCACTTGTGGACGATGATATCCCAGAGTTCCCTAGCTTTTCCGAAGCCCATGTCCCTGGTGTTCTGGACAGCCTAAACATGGACGACTTTGAGGACCTTCTGAACCCCGCCCTCATGAACGAGAGTGGACACGGCACCTCAGTGTTGCAGCAAGCTTCATGCCAACAAGCTGGCAGTTGTTCTACTGCCGCCCACAGTGTAGCATCCCAGAACATTTCTGACACCGCCGGCATCCCAGGAAGCACCTGGATGAATTACCCCAACAGCATCGTCAGCTTGCTCCAGAATGAGGGCATGATTGACAACAACAACCCCCGGGCCGTTGAGCTGGATGAGTTCGACGAGTTGATGTCTGCTGACGAGGATCGTCTTATTTCTATTTTTAATAATGGAAGCCAAGTTGGGTTTGTGTCAGGACACCCGACTTAAAGTTTGTCCACATGACAACGGACATATTTACATAGACCACTTGTATCTGCCCTTTTAACCTTCAGAACTAAAAGTCCTTTGTTATAAAACACAAAAAAGGAAACAAGGTGGATATAATGGGGCTTGTAAGAGAATGAATGTACCAAAACTGCTCACTATGGACATGTTTATTGAAACACCAGCAAGAATGAAAATGGAAGTGGGTTTTCCCAGGCCTTATATACCATTTGACCGACAAATTATAAAAATATGTACTTTTTTAGTATCCATCATTAACTTTGTTTTACAAAGACAATCCGAACAGATGCTGAAGGCATTTTTATTTTCTGTGGAACATGTTAAGCATGTTTTTATACTGTCATTTTAAACAATTATAGAACTCTGGTCAGTGTTAATGTGATTATAAACTGAAGTTTGCTAAGCAGTAGGTACTCTTAGTAGGAATTTATTCATATCTGGAGGTAAGTCTATGCAAACAATGTCCATTGTTGTAATTGAATATCCCCATGTATTATTTTGGAAGTTAATCGTTTTCTGAAGGTCCGCAGTAACTGACAACTTTCTTATACTGGTGCCTTTGTTGGGTCTCAACAAAATGTAGTAATGTGTTACAAACCAAATGAAGGTCTACATATAAATAATTATCAAGCTACATTAATAAGTATATGCTTATAGCAGAGAAGCTCATATTCAAGGAGCAGAATCAGATTCTGTTTTTGTGTCTGCTGATATCATTTCCTCTTGTATCCGTTTTTCTACAGTTTTATGAATAATGGCTGCAGTTTAACTCAAATGTTTCAGACCTGTAGGTCAACTTGCTTTACTCTGTAGTAAAAATGCTTTGAGATGAAGCATTTAATACTAGTATGATGTAAGCAGGTTCTACTATATGTGCCTTTTCGCTGTAATGAATAATTCTGTCAATTCCAAAACACTTTTTGGCAATAAAAACCACAACATATTAAGATGGCCTTCAAAAGTAGACTTTATTTGGCAACTCCGTCACGGTTCAGTACTAACCAAAAAAATGAAGTCTAACAAATTAGACAAATGTATATTGTAAAAGATAAAAAAAAGAAATGTTCATTTTGTGGATACAAATCAAGGATTTCTTATGTCTCTTCACCCTGTCTTTCAAGTAGGTGTTACAAACAGAACACAATAATACAAATACTCACTTATGAATACAGAATAAACAATAAAAAAACATGTGACAATGGTTTTGGTCACTTAGGAAATATTACATCTTAAGAACACAAGTATAAATGAGATGTAATGCTTTTTTTTTTGCCAAAAGGAAGAACTTGAGATCAAAATTCAATGACTGACATTGAAAACTATTTGTCAGTGAGATACACAGGACAACCTAACCAAGTGCCTCTTTATTCACCCGTTCTACAAAACTATCCTCTTGTTCTGACCGGCTTATGTTACTTCAAGATTGGTGATTCTGTTGACAATGTGGGAACGCCGGGGAACACACTCCAAGTTAAATTTGCTCTCATATATTGTTGGACAAAGTTTCCAGCGGTTGTTTCTGTAGATTCCCAGGTATGTGTACACGTCCGGCTTGTAGGTGAGAGAGCATTTGACCCCTGTGGCACGAATGACTGAGTCCAGCCTTAAAACGTCGCTCTCATCAGTGAAGTTCTCGTTATAGGCACAAATTACCTGCTTGCCATCTCCCTTGGCATTATGGGGGCTGACTTTGACTAGGGAGATATTGCCATCCAGGGCTGCTCTGGCCACACACTCCCAGGCATGGTCCAACTTGAAACCAGTGTCCAAGTGCATCAACCATTTGCCTGTGAGCACTCTATGGTTGAGTGCCAGCTCCTTCACTGTCTGGAAGCTGACAGGCCGGCCACTGGCCAAAAGTTTCTCCCAGCTCTCCTGGAGACCCATAACGTCCCCGACACTGGGGCAGTGGTTTAGGCCCAGCACAGCGATCCACCCCACAGGGCTAACCCCACCTTCCTCATTACCAAATCTGTCCACTTGTGAGGGCCCGTTGCTCTCTAGCCAGCCATCAAACTCGGATCTAGGAGTTCTTCTCGAGTCAAACACAATCCAGGGATCCATGTCTGCAGCCATGGCCTCGGCGGCATAGATCTCTGCAGCAAAGGGGGTCTGCACCGCGCCTTCGACAGGGGCCTCTTCCTCCTCCATATTGTCTGTGAGGCTATTACACAAGTCCTTGATCTTATCCTGTTGAAAGGTGTTCTTTATTAAAATGGTTATTCAAATCACAGGTGCAGTTTATAAATTAGTTTGTACTACTTCCAAATCCAGGCAAAAGTGGACAATTGGATTGTTTCGGTATGTTAACTAATGCTGCTAACTTACTAGCCTGCCACATTAGCAACACTTGTATAATAGCTAACGTTTGTCCACCAACATTTCATTCACAAACACATTGTTGTCCATTTCGTTTGTGAATCTTCTACAGTTAACATGTAACGTAACACGAAAAAATCATGTATTGTATTAACATTGTATTTGCTTGGCTCCAGTCTAATTGTAGCTAGCAAGCTAGCTAACCATTTGAACAATCGTCCATGTTTGCCTTCTTGACAATTTACTGCAATTGTGGAGACGGTTATTTAGCGTTACAGCCAGCTGTTGATCACACCTAACATTATAACATACATACTTTTCATGTGGACAATAAGAATAATTGCAAACAATGGACGTTGAGGCTTAACCTACCTGCAGGCGTTGGAGTTTGTTGTCCTTCCGCATAAGCGCAGCCCCGACTGACAACGGTCGAGCTAGTTGCCGTTTGGGTTTTGTTGCACGGCTATTCGTGCAATTGCGGTAACTGCGTGGCGCGGCCGAAATGGACTTTTGAAATAACTGCTATTACTCCCCCCAATTAACACATCCTCTATTTCAAAGTGTGATATGACAAACTCCATCCACATGTCCCACATGTTAACTGTATTACCTTGCCTCGCCTTGACTAATACTAAATCACGTACCTCGAAAGTTAAACATGTTATTTCGATAAACTCGGGGCGCAAATAAAGTAGTAGCTACAGCTGCTTTGTTATAATAAAAAAACATACAATCTAATTGGGCTGTCAAACGAGGTAGTTTATTTAGTTAATCAGGTAAGTTATAACGTACTGCAGTCAACTAAGGTCCAAAGACTCTTAAACGTAATTTTATTCCTGTACAAAGTTGCTCCAACTTGAGGGCGTTGGGACCCTGCGGAACCAAGCGGACCTGCCAACCAACAGGGAACGAGTGACGACGTGCTAACGAGTTAGCAGGGTAGCTATCCATATCTAGTGTGTGCGCGGTGGAGGTGATTTATATGATATAGAACACTATTTCACAATATATTCCATTTTATTTTAGGTTAGTCATCCAAGTAATTTAATTATGCCCAGCAAAAAGAAGAAATACAACGCAAGATTCCCCCCGGTAAGTTTAAACTTTGCTGAACCGGTTTTAAGTAAGTAATGTGTAATGGAAAGCTAACTTGTCTAGCTAGCTTGTCATGGATTCGGCCTGTTTTGTTGCCTAAAGAGCTAACCAGCTAACCAACAAACCCAAGCCTTTTACCACTAAAATGTGAATCGCATTAGTAGTATTATACCAACGTAGTTGTTTGAGGAATTGGCTAGCTTGTCTATTTTGCATCCCAGTGTTTGGTATAGTACATTTAAGGCGTGCGACGCAAGTTAGCTAGCGAGTCCACCAGTTAGCGTTGTTTTTAGCATGCCAAGCTAAGTGAAACTCAACGTTATACGTTATGGTTTGTGGGTGCATATTTAGCGATCTTCGGGAAAATTCAGAGTGCACACACTATAGAAATTCAGATCAACAAGACGGTAATAGTTTGTTTTAAACATGCATGCTATGAAAGTCCTTATGATCCAAAAATGTGTTGTAACGTTACTGTAATTTGGTAGCAAGTTACCTTTGTTACCGAGCGTTGGCTTTTGATACATACAAAGCTATCTTTATTTTAGTCTATTTTTAAAGTATGTGTCAATGTATTTACATGCATTGACCCACTGTATACACATGGGAAATACTAAACCTTTTTCTTCTTACAGGCAAGGATTAAGAAGATTATGCAGACGGATGAAGAAATAGGCAAAGTGGCTGCAGCAGTACCAGTTATTATTTGTATCCTTCCTGCCAAATATCTTCACTGTGCATGTTCTGAGGTGTCGATCATCAGTATGCGTTTAGAATGCACAGAATGATGTTGGATTTATCTAAATTGTACCTCAAACTAATAGTCTCACTGAAAGCTGAAACAATTACTTGATAAACCAGTCAATCAACAGAAAATGAATCAACACTTTAGTTAGGAATCGTTAAAGTCAGCGAAACTGCTGCATCTTAATTTCCTTAGCTAAGACGTCAGCGAGAGCCCTGGAGCTTTTTTTGGAATCATTGCTTACAAAGGCCTGTCAAGTCACCCAGTCTAGGAATGCAAAGACAATGACAACGTCGCATCTGTAAGTTTCTGTGTTTGTGTCCGTTTTGTTAAAGAACCTGGTCTATATTGCACTGTGTTGGAGTTGGACTTCTTTGGGAGTCATCCTCTACTCAGTTCATTCTGACAGACATACTACAGATGTGAATTGATGGTATGACTTTTCACTCAAATCAGAATGCATGCAGGTCTCTGGAGAAAGTAATGTGCGGATTTAAAATTGTGTCTCCACAGAAAGCAGTGCATTGAGCTGGAGCAACAGTTTGATTTCTTGAAAGACCTGGTGGCAACGGTGCCGGACATGCAGGGCGAGGGGGAAGAGAACCACACTGAGGGGGGAGGAGAAAAAGTCCCACGCAGGTATGTCTTTCTCGCACATACACACCAACATGTTTGTATAGCACCATAACTATTTAATTTAACTACAGGAAACTGAGATCGGCATGCTCCTATTTCACATACATGGCTAATCCTGGAGAATATGATGTGGGCTATGTCTAATCACTGTAACCTACATCTGAGGTTGACTCATTATTCTGGTTAATCGCTTGGTTAATTTCTGATAAGTGCATGCAACTGCACTATTATGAGGAAGAAATTAATAACTCAACTGGACGACACTCCTTATATGGGCACAAGGAGGGTCGCCATAGCCTTTTCCAGCAAAGACTGCTGCTTTAAATTGAAATTGATTGCAATATGTTTGTCATGCTTGAAGAGTTGCCTTATCACTGTTTTTCCATTTTGTTTTGTGATTTATATAGATTCATTACAAAAAAGAAAAGAAGAAGAAAAACACTAATTATTGAGGATTGTAGAGAAGGAAAAAGCAGCAGTGATTGTCAAATCAAACACTGACACTGCAGCTGAATTGAAGCAGAAAGCTTGGCAGAGTAGGAAGACTTCTTATTACTAAAGAGTGTTGCAGATTTGATTGTGATTCAATTTAAAGTGGTTGTAAGACACGCAGTCTCAGCACTGGGAATGAAGCAATGTGGAGTCAGAACATGTTTTGATTATAAATGGCTGAAAGTCAAACCAGCAGTTTTGTCCACATTATTCCCTGCATCATAATTGTTTGTTTATCTGAATATTTCTCATGTTCTTTTTTTGTTTTCTACCCAGGGGGAGAAAACCGGGTTCTGGCCGCAAGAATGGGGGGGCTGGCTCCAAAGGCAAAGACAAGAAGTTATCTGGCACAGAGTCGGAACAAGAGGTGGGAGTTTATTTGCATCCAGAGGACAATAGCTATCCATCATTTTATGAAGTTATTTTTTCTTAAATGCGCAATGGGCACAGAAAAAACACAGAAATTATAACTTAAAGAGAAATTATCATCACACATAGAATCATGTAATTTAATTCCATACAGTTTCAATGAGTTTGTGTGCGTTTGTGGTAAGAAGGCTCACTGGTATGTTTCTTGTGATGAAAACAGGATGAATCTGAAGACAGCGAGACAGATGGGGACGAGGAGGACGGCTCTCAGTCAAGCACAAATCTGCAGGCTGCATCTAAGTTCCACAGGTATGGACCCAGACCGTGTGTATTGAGATGCTGTATATGCAGGTTGAAGACGGATCACAAATCACACGTCACATTGTGCGACTCGAGTGTTTGTAATTGTCCTTTCATGCCCCCATAGTCAGAGAGGGGATTTCCTGTGTCCTGTGAAAACTATGTATCTGAAATAACATCAACTTCTCAGTAGCACAAAAAGAAAAACAGCCCTGTTTTCAGCTTTTGTGATGATTCATTCAATTCATTTTTAAATGTTTACATTACATAAGAGGTAGGAGTCCAGAAAATAACATTTTAATCCAGTTTGTCTGAAAGAAATCACCAATAGATTTGTGGCTCTTCATGTGGCCAGGGACACATTTGAGCCTGGCCATTGAATAAATGAATAAGACCTTATAAAATAAAATAAAACTCAACTTCTTATTATGAAACGTCATTTCATTATCCTGTTTTCTAGTTTAATTGGATGTCGTTTTTATTATGGAATGTCTGGAACTGTGTTTACGTACAGCAGCAGCTAGATAGTTGATAGTTTTACATTGTCGTGGCTAACAGGAGCTAACTGGTTTAATCTGGTGACAGTTGCTTGCTTAAGAGGCAGGAGGCAGCTGATTGAGCTCAAAGGGCATTGAACACACCACTGTCAAGGAAGAAATGTCTTTACAAAATAAAAACAGAAACAGAATAAGAATGATAAAGTAGCATTCATAATACTGGGTTGAAATAAATAATTTTAGAACGTAATCTATCTTTATCAAGCGGTCTTTCTAGGTCGCATCCACTAACATTTTCATATCGCGTTTAACATGGCTGAATTGAATATTGTCAGATAAACACAAAGGCTGCAGCAGCACAAGGTTAAACAAGATTAAACATCTAAGGTCAATAATTAAAGTATTAGCCCCTGTTCGCAAAGAATAAAAATCATTTTAATAAACTATTAAACTTTTTCAATCAGCCCATTTTACACTGTTAGATTCTGATTATGTCAGAACCGTGTAAAAATTCATGTTTCCCTCATGGTGCGGGGCAAAATGGTTACAAATAACTGTAATAAGACCAGGTTTTTGTGGCAACGTAAATTTAAAAAATCCATCACTGGTGCAGCCTGGGAGAAAATAGAAAACCCTCTACTTCCTTTTTATGTATTTTTCCACTCGCTATTGCTTTCTCTTCTTTTGTTTCATTTGTGAGTAATCCGTGTCTATTATTAAAGTGAGACTACGTAACATTCGCTGAACACCAACCACTTTAGCCACAAGTGATAATTACACGCGAATGCTAAATGCTAAAACATAGTGTAACAGTAGCACAAACTGCAGGTCATACCAGACCAAGGAAGTTTGTATCTGTATGAGGAATGGTGCGTTTCTATTGTTTTATTATCTCCACTTTTCAATTGTAAGACAAACAAATGTGTTGTTTCTTCTCTCAAAATGTAAAAAGTCTCTCTTTAACAGCAAATAATGTTCTAAAAATATGTCCAGCGTAAGCCCACTGCTCATTTTTGTTTTTAATGAACTTTTAAAATGATGTGCCACTTGAAAGAGAAATTGTTATTTTACAGCCATAGACAGGGAGAGGGTGCTGTTTTTCTACAAGAAACAACACGAAAACATTTGCTGTGTGCCAATTCCACACTACCTTGGTATTGTCAGCAGGTTTTGAGTATGTAGTACTCTGTGTTCACACTGGAAAAGTGGCAACATACAGTATACGCAAAAAAAAGTCTATATGCGATATGTTGATGAACACTGGAAATTTAAACAATTTTGGATCTTTGTCCTTAGAAATAACATGTTCTGTCTATTTGTTTAGTTGGCAGTGACACTTTAAAGTTACTGTTTGACTGACATGCAGTTGCACACACATGTCATTAAAAACATTTAGTATACTGACTGCAAAAACACTTGTATAAGTATATACTGCTTATAATTAGTATGTAGTGTGGGATACTGAAATATGAATGATGCCACAATTGGTGTTTAAATACCTCCTGAGTGTATATTTATTTTTGATTGAATCCTAACACCTGGTTTACACCTCTGTCTGTACCCCGCAGCTCAAACGCACCCCCCCAGTACACGCACATGGGCAGCATGTCTCCCACACAGCCCCAGGGCGGCATGGCCTTCGCCCCCCACCCATCCATGATAAGTGTCACACCGCCTCCCCCAGCCCCTGAGCCGCACAAATGCGAGGATGACGACGACGACGAAGACTATGACTCTTAGCTCCCCCCTTCCTCCACCACTCTCACGCACACACACTCTTTCAACATTATTTTCAATTTCCTAAGTTGTTCTTGCGGCTGCACTAAGCAGAGGAGGGAAAGACTCTTCATCGCTGCCCGCTGACAGCAAAGCCCTCGGCACCGTCGCAGGAGACACAAAACTGGTTGTATATTACGTGTTTTAATTTTCTTTTCTTTTTTAACGGTTTTATTTTATTGAAGAGGAGAATCCAACGAGGATGTTTTTTAACAAGTCAGTTGTTCTATTTTGACTATTAAAAATGGCTGTCGTCACTGTTTTTGCCGTGAGCCCCCGCAGACAGGATAGGTGTGGTTTGTGTTTCTTTGTAGCTTTTTCATTTGGCACTTTTCTTTCTTCCTCAATCTTCTGTAGTATACATTATGAAGTGAACAAGTCACTCAAGGTTGGCCCAAAGAAAAACTTCTATAAGTGGTAGTTAAAGCCTTAATATAGTCTTTGATGCTCATGCAAAGGCAACTAGCTGAGATGAGTTCAGGGAAACAGTTTAAGTATTAAGAAGGTGATGCGCACTTGTTGAAGGGAAAAGGAGGTCATTGTCTCGCCCATGAAGTGTTATATTACCATGTAATTAATTGGCTATTAAGTACTGCTGTTAAGATGTGAGCCCTACTTCCCGGCTTTGTCACAACTTGCTAGTCAGTCCAATTGTCGGGCTGTAACATAAACAAGGAAGCAGGTGTATTTTTACTATAGGTTAGCTAACCACAGCTTTTTTTGAATTTGTTTCTATTTTTAATTCACATTTTTATCAAGAAAACTATAAACCTCCACAGCCATGAAGCCAACCACATCAGCAGGTTCATTATTCACATCATTTTGTTTATTGTTGTTTTCCATGCTGTTGGGGCTCAGTTCCTCTGGCAGTTGGACTTTGTATATTATTTTATAGGACCATTAAATTCCCCTGGATTGCCCATCAGAAGTATACTGTGACTCTTGGACCATAACTTTGTTTTTAAAGTTGTTTGTCTCCTTTGTCCTCTCTCATTTCTATTCTGGCCACCCCCTCCAATTTTGAGTAACTTTACAATCTCCCCCCCCCCCCCCCCCCCTCTTTTAGATTGTTTTAAATGTATCCATTGAAAACAGAGATGGGGCTCCCATTTATGTGTCAGTCTCAGTATGAAATGTTTCTGAATAGACAGTTGAAGTTGACACTGTATTGTAAACTTTTAACATTCTTTTTATTTTGTATGGGTAAAATAAAGTTCATATTTCAATTAAAAAAAGAAGCAACGCTTGTTTGGGTTTGTTGTGTTTTCCATATCGGAGATGAAAAGCCTGAAAATGCTTTCCCCATCAAGCAAATCTGCAACAGCATTCATCTTTAGACACAGTTCTTTGTTTACCAGCGAGGGCTAAACCTGACTCCTGCGGCATCTTAAAGCAAAAATATTTCAAAGTGTTAATTTTTCAATTTCATAGGCGTTGAACACATCCTCTGTAGTCCTGATACTGTGCCTCCTTGCAATTGTTTTTAGTTTTTTTAGTTCCTTTATTTTGCAATATAATAGAAGTTTCCCATGGATGCATTTCGTCTTTATTTACTGGCCAATGACTCATGCAACCTGAAAGACAAGTGCTGCTATTTATCCTCAACCGTGCAGCCTCCTGGTATTTGAATCAGATATACAAGACGGTACAGGTTTGTGGAACGTTGTTCACAGAGAGGCGATTGTCACCGTCATGGACGCGCACTACTTTCAAAGTAGTCGGCACACTTGGCCTGCAGAGTGTGTCCAGCCCCTTTCCTCTTCCTCCTGCCTTCTTTATTTTTTAAACTGTCCATTTTGTCGTGTAAAAGCAGCCGCCTCATCTACCCCCCCCTCCCCTCGCGACCAAGCAACCCTGAGCCGGGGCCGCAAAAACAACTGCATCCTTCCTGCACAAGCGTTGACTCAGCGGACTGTGAGGAGGGTGGGGTTAGTTGTGTGGTTGAGTGTGTGTGTGTGTGTATGTATGTGAGGGAGGGTGGGTGTAGGTGGTTGACTTTAGGAGGTTGGTGTCCAAACAAACGGGAGCCATGGGACAGGGAAGGAGGGAGGGTGGGGGGAGCAATCAAAGGGCTAACAGAAGGAAGCACACTGTTTCCACACAGCCGCCGGAGGGGCCAAAGGTGGCCCTCTGATTCCCATCCACTCCCAGGTTTGGAAACCTGGGAAAATGTGGCAAAAAGGAATTCCCTGACTTTCATTGTGTGACTACTTTTTTTTAAATGCATCATGTGGTTCAGCCATGCTGTGGCCTTCATCGGAGTGCACACTGGGAACTAACTCATTAATATACTCTCAAATCTGTACTTTAAATGAAGCAGTGTGTCCCTGCTGCACCATGGTAGGTGATATTTGGGATGTTCTGACATGCAGTATGATGTATATTAACGAACACAATGAAGTACAGCTATGGCTATTTATACAGCACATTTCATATTGTACACCGGGGGAAACTCAATGCACTTTACATTCAAATAAAAAAGGGAACACACGGAAAACATTTCCTCTTCCTCGTCCTCGTCCTCCCCGCCGAGATGAGAAGTGCAGCGGCTCCGGAAGATGGCCCCCCCTGTCAGCGGCTGCAGCTAGTGCCTGGATCGCTGGGTCCAACCTGTGTCACAGCAGAAACTAAAAGTTTGCTGATCTGGCGAGGAGTTGGACAATTTGCACCGCTAGCTGAAGTTGTTTCCTCTTTTCTGCCACGTTGGTACAAGTGGTATTACAAGACGGGGCGGGCCGGGGCTAGCTGCTTGGCATGCCCATTTCAGTGGATATCTCTGCAACACGACACTTCGACGTCTTTGACATTAGACGTCGAAGTGTCTACTGTTACTTCGTCACATTCTGTTGATAATGTTAGATCTTTTTTTTTTTAAGTTTAAACTGCACATTGCACCTTTAAGAATGTGTTAGATGGTATGGAGGCCCATTTCCACCAAGAAAGAGAAAAAATAAGTTATGCATGAAAAAATAATAAATGCATATGGTGCATCCTAATATTTTGACTAACCAAATTATGAAATAGTCTGTCAATTATGAGTCATAATTTAGGCTTAGCATCTCATCATTTTGATTTACCATGTGTTGTGTTTTTTCAAATGTTTTGTAATGCATTCATTTTTATGTTCTTCTCCTGGTGGAAATGGGCCTCCATATACTGCAGTATTGGCTGCAGTAAGTCATTTCAGAGGAGAACAAATGTGTATGCTTTTCATAAACATTGCATCACAGAAAAGCAATTTTGTACATTTGTTATTAAGATAATCTGCAGAACTACTCTGCTGAACTATATAGTATTTCATAATAGAACAGTGATACTGAAAGTGAAAGTATTCTCCCTGGAATAAAACTTTTTAAATGAGCTACATTTGACTTTATCCTGAGGAGATCTGTACAGCAGTACATCCAACTCCACTTCAGTGAAATTTCAATAACAGATCTTTCACCTCAGTCGGATAAGTAGCCCATCAAAGAACATAAAGAACATTGAACCAGCCATATGCCAAAGGCTTTTAAATGTGTTGCTTGAGGAGAGGCTTGAAATGGCTTTTTTTGTTCAAAGTAACACCAGACGAAAGAAAATCTTCAACATATTTCTCCTCACAGAAACCTAACAGCAGCACTTTATCCTATTTCCTTTGGCTATGGGGACAATTTATAATGACTAACTGTCCTTGAGCATTTGGGCTGAATAACTCTAAACTAAATATCTCAAGAAACTGGACATAATGTCTAAATGTGCAGCACCTTTCAGGAAATGGTGACTTAATTTAGTAAATGATGGGGTTATTATTTAATTAAAGACTGTGTGTTACGTTTTGACAAATGTTTTTTGAGGATTTTTTCTTTTTAGGTTCTTTTTAACCTGTTATCACCAACGTTAAGTGAGCCATAATAAACAGATAGGACTCCTATGGTGAATTTCAAAATAAAAGCAAGGCTATAATGTACCGTGTGGTCAAGAGAAAAGTCATAGTAAATGAAAATAAATTAAATATGTGTTGTGCTTCCTCACAAAACGAGAATCACATCATCAAATAATAACCACATAATACAATTACTAGTCTGGTCATTTATACATTATGAAAGCCTACTTCTCTTATGGAGACACATTTCATTATTTTAATTTGAAGGCAAACACTTCACTTATTGCCACTTCGATATTAGATATTAGATTAGATTTGCAGGAAAATAGCCACGAAATAATTCATTCAAAAATAAAAGTCTCATAAATACATAATACACAGATGGATTGCACACAAGTTTACAAAAATGATTAGCCCATAAACACCACTGACAGTCAAATAAATGATGGCTAACCAACTTTATTACTGACAAATGGTAGCTTTTGACTATTATCTTGTCTGAAACTTCGCTTCACCTTGGTAGGATACTGTAGGCCCCTACTGTTTATTAAAATCATATTTTTTCGTTTTGTTTTTCTTATCAAGCAAAATTTAAAAAATGTACATGGGGAATGTAATGAAAGTAAATTTGTGATAACTAATCACCCAGTAAGTTAACAAATTAATGAAATTTCTTTAGGAATTTATTGTCCACATTATAATACCTCAATATACATGATGATATCCTGTGTCTTCAGAGTTGGACATTGTTGTCCACCATGATCTATGTTAATTAGGATATAGGGATTTCATCATAATTCAGTAGCATATTTACTTGTTTCATTCACTGGTTACACTTTTTAGATAAGAAAGTATTAATATTTCACTTTTTTATGAGTTACAATTAGCTTTTTTTCCTCATGCTGACTCATATTTTGTTCCCTGCAATTATTAAGTTTTATTTTGACAGTAACCGGATATGTAATTATGAATTATGTGTAGCTTGACCGTGGCCTGTCATCTGACTCCTTTCCTGTTGGGAGAGAAAAAGTTTTGAAACCCCACCCTCTCTGACTGTAAGCATAGACGTAGAAGTGGTTCGAGGTCCTGACGAGGGAACATTGACCGAGGAAGAGGGATATGATAATAAGTTATGATGGAGTTATTGCGCTGAATACTCTCTTTGGATACCGACTGTGGCAACAAGACCGCCGAGCTGAACCAGGCCACGCGCTAAACTTCATTTAGGAACTAACGGGATTTGTTTTTACTGCGTGACTCTCTGGAAAATAAAGTCAAGCAGGTTTGGATAGCTCTTCCTGTTACAAAGTCGTCGGTTCCTAAGTTTTTATGTTTCGATAAAGCCCCGCTCATGGTGTGCTTCTGATAACACCGTCAGTATGGATACTCTCGCTCAACGGGATGCAGGATTTCCTGCGGGAGCACCGCAAAGTTGCGGTCACACGCGGTTATTGGAGATTTAGGTTTACTAATGCGTACTGGTTAGCCCTGAAACTTGTCGTAAAACACTGGTTGGCTGGACTGAATGCTCCTTTCCTGCTATTCTTCTCCGCTTCGCAGCGCTTCCTGCTTGTGGTGGCCACTGCACTTAATGGCTAAAAATACTTAAAAACTCAAAATGGACAGCAACATGCAGTGATAACCGTAATTCGGAATACTTTTAAGTATTTTACCACAAGCTTTGGATACTTTTATATTTGTCTTTAAACTTTCAGTTTTCTAAATCAGAACTCAACAGGTGGCAATTTTGAATGAGAGAAGAGCTCATTTACCCATCATGAGGTGACTCAATAGCCTCTTAAATACATGATTATGAATAATGAAATGATTATGTTCTCAAACCATGTTGGGAAACCACACATCACTTGAACAGAAAGAGATTCAGTTCAGACAGTGCTGCCTTTCTGGGCTTTGAAACACTTATCATTATCAAACAAAAGCAATCTCAACTGATTCTGTATTTTCAAGTGGAGAGCTTTGCATGTAATGTCAAGACGAATGAAAGACACTTATCATTCAGTTATCTTTGAATCCTTTCCTGCAGCCCACTTGTTGGTCAAACTTTTGAACACATTTCACTGGTCCCTGATGAACCTACAAGAAAGACAGGAAAGGGAGCGAGGCGCAATAAAGTACTCCTTTGTACTTTATTTTCAAACCCTTAGGGTGCAAAATCAGATCCAGTCTAAACATCTGCTTGAGGCTCCATGGAGCCACTGAAGAACATATTCAGTCGTGGTGCACTGTCCAACTGGAAGAATTTGGATCAATCTCAAAAAGGGAACTTCACCAACCCTGTGTGGACAGCCTTATTCGACTATGAGGCGTCCTGTAAAGACGAGCTCACCTTGCGTAAAGGTGACCTGGTGGAAGTCCTGTCTCTGGACTCTGAGATATCAGGCGATGAGGGCTGGTGGGCAGGTAAGGTCAACAACAAGGTGGGCATCTTCCCATCCAACTACGGCTCCTTCAAGCCAAATGGATATGGGAAGCTTCCGGGCAGTGCTGTGGTCGGCGAGCTTGGCCCGGCCGTGGTTAGCGAGTTCGAACCCGACGTGCTGGATTTCCGGGATCTGAGCCTGGAGGAGGTCATCGGGGTCGGGGGCTTTGGAAAGGTGTATCGCGGTACATGGAGAGGCTTGCTGGTGGCCGTGAAGGCAGCCCGGCAAGACCCCGATGAGGATATCAGTGTGACTGCGCAGAACGTCAGGCAGGAGGCGCGTTTGTTCGCCATGCTCACTCACCCGAACATCATTGCCCTGAAAGGCGTCTGCCTGCAGGAACCCAACCTGTGCCTCATCATGGAGTACGCCTCAGGTGGGCCGTTGAGCCGGGCGCTGGCGGGTCGTCGCATTCCACCGCACGTCCTGGTCAACTGGGCCGTGCAGATAGCCAGAGGCATGTTGTACCTGCACAGTGAGGCCATCGTCCCCGTCATCCATCGAGATCTCAAGTCCAACAACAGTAAGTCCTTCAAGACTGCAGTGCAAGTCATTTGTCATTTAAACACAGTTGCAGTCTGTCAGTGTTGGATTGATGAAAATATAGAGCACAGACGTATTTACTGGGCCCTCTGTGCAGCAACGTGCCGCACGGCAGTGATGGAACATGGTGTACTACATATAAATCTGCTATAGTTATCTTAGTGTTTACAAGGCCACATCTAGAACAAAGGCAACCTTTTTTAAACTCCCGGCAGGCCTGTGTTCCAGTACAGTTCACTCAAACATGTCATTAGTCCGGGTCTGGGAAATTGAATAACCTCTGTACTTTTGATTCTGTACCATAATTGGAAGTCCAGTCTTAGGGGAATATATATCCATTTTAGTTCAAGATTATGACAAAGCTTTAAGAGCTAAGATTAGTGGTACAACAACACTTCTTTTTAGAGTCATGTGACTCTAAAATGTAGGCCAAGGCTACAGAGATGCAAATATGTGTTGATTGGACAAAATGCCAGGCTATGTTAGCAGGAATTCGAGAGTAGGCTTTCTGTCTCCGCACTGTCACAACTCACACTTTGGACTTTCATGCAGTCCAGGGGCAGCTGGGGGAAATCTTGCATCAGTGTTTCGGGCCCGGCAGACACGTACGCATTGAGCCTTGTCATTAACACTGCAGAGAGATATATCGCTGATAAAGCTTTCTGTCCCCCATTTTGAAGCGGAACAAGTGCCTTTCTCAGCTTGAAAGGTACTTTTTAGCTAACCTAAACACTGAGCCACCTGAATTTTACAGCAGCCTCCCTCTGTTAATTATCATTCTTGTCATGCAGCATATAATCCCTGTCAGCTCTGTGGCTATATCTGTTGTGGTCCAAAAGATTTTCAACTTTCTTCAGCTCCTTTCTGTTACTGCAGAGCCTGATCGCACACCAAAAAGCAAAGAGGTCATGGTCGCTCTGACCTTTGTCAACTGGGAACAAATGACACCGCAAAACATTCAATACTGTTGATTCTGAGAATGTGACCTTGGATAGGATCGCACTAGAAGGTTAACTCCCTTGACTCACACTTTGTTTAAAGGAAAGGATCCCCATTCAGCCTTTCTCCGAGACTCAGAATTTCCATCTTTTTCCACTTTTTAACAGTTTCTGTCAATCTCACATTGACTACGGCACACACATTCCTCTTCCCATTCTCTTCGGCTCACACTTTTATTCACCCTTCACTAATCCTCCACCCTTGTGTCAGGTTCTTTCCTGGTAAGACCTCTCTACTGAAAAAACATCTCCTGTAGCGCAAAAGAAAGTTGAGTTATGTCAATATAATGTTGTATAGGAGGCCGGCCAACACAAACACAATCCCTCTCTCTGTGCGCCGGGAGATCGTATCGCTCTCCTGCCTCTTGCTTTTTTTAATTCATCTCTGAATCTTTGTTCCTGGCCTGCTCCTACATGTCTCCATACAGCCATAACCCTGTTATGCCACTGAACAATACCCTGTTGTGGTGGTGGTGGAGGATAGAGGGGGGGTGGGTAGGTGTTTGGGGATGGTCGTGGTTGGGTGTGCTGACAGGTTTAACAAACAGGTGCAAGAGCATCTCAACATAAAGGCATTTCAAAGGAAAAATGCACACTGAAACACTGTTTAAAAATCAGATTATGGTGCAGTTAGGCTGACTGTTCAACATGTAATAAAGCATCAATGATAACCCTTGGTTTGTGGTGTAAATTTCTCTGAATAATGGAGCAAGTTCTTCTTGCAAGAGCTGGCATTTTGCGTCAGAGCTCTGCAGTCATACAGGGAGAAATCAGCCAAAGGCTTTTTTTCTAAATCTAACAAGATTTGTTCATTACTGAAAATATTGATTATATAAAACGTGGATTTAGAGAAATGGAATTCCCCCCCCCCAAAAAAACCAAAACTCTTTTATGATATGAGGATAAAAGATCCGTCTTTTACCCTCATATCAGCCTCACCAAAGCACTAGATGAGGAAGTGACCACTAGTATGTATGAATAATCATTATCCCTGAAGGGCTCGTAAACAAGAGATACAAATTTCAGCTAATGACCAGCGGAGCACTTTGGCCTTTTTGGAAGATGCTGATGAAACAGGATCATTGAAGAAAACACATGGTGGGGCGCTTGGGTCAAAGCCTGAAGCCATAACTGGAATTCCAATGAAAGTAAATGCAGAACAGAGACTAGTCTCTCACCATCTCTCACTATTGTGTCCACATATCTGGGGAAGAGAGTCTATGAACTTGTTCTGTTTTTAACAGACTAGTGTTTTAGTATCTGGTTATGTAAATGACTTAACCACGGCTTTACCACTCTGACGCCTTACAGGAAACAGAGTCCACAACATTGCAATATCACCACACAAAGTTCTTATGGCTAACAGTAGCTTATTTACACATCCAGCAAATGAGCAACATTAGCATTGATTTAGAGTCATGTGTTTGGTCACCTGGCAAATGCAAGGCCAATATTCCCTCTTCTGTTAGCTCTGGTTTGCTCTCTACTAACTCCTGAGAAAGATGCCTTGCTCTTTAGCTACGGTTAAGTGATTGGACAAACATATCGCCGATTGGCTGAGTACACCGTATAGGTTTTTTTTCTGGCAGTTTTTAGCTGCTTTTAAGTTTTCTGTATTGAAATATGAACATATCATAATCTTGCTATCTGTAACAGCCCTCCAAAAGGTCATTCAGTTCGGCTGCTGTCCTTACACTGTCGGTTATCGGCACAAAGCCTTCATAGAAACGCAGAAGCGGCTATAGGCATCAGAAACACGCCATAAAACTCTGCAGAGGCTGTAGTTAGAACTGGTGGGGAAAGTGCCAAGCTAAGCACTTGCTGGGCCGGACCTCACATGCCTATTTTCAGGAAGAAGCCACAGTTAGATCTTGGATCAACATGTCCTTTTTTTATTTTTTTATTTCCACGAGTGGACAAAAATCTGATACATCCCTCTACCAGCATGTTTTCATTCAGAGCCCCTAGTGTGTGTGTGTGTGTGTGTGTGTGTGTGTGTGTGTGTGTGTGTGTGTGTGTGTGTGTGTGTGTGTGTGTGTGTGTGTGTGTGTGTGTGTGTGTGTGTGTGTGTGTGTGTTGGGGGGATTTGAAACCTGTTAAAGTCTGAACATGCACCTGTATTTCTTTAAGGCAGCCGTATTACAATTTAACATGTATAGTTTAGTTTACACATGAGTCAATAAGAAAGTTCAGCTGGCCATTAGAGAGAAAGAACTCGATATAAATCCTACAGATGGAAGTTTAGCAGTGAAGAATGTCAGAGAGGCTAACCTTTTGCTGTCGGTTTGCCAGTCAAATCTTTGGCTGCTCCATGTAGGCTACTTCCCTTCAGCAGTGTATGTGAGAGAAGTCGTGCTATCTTATTCAACGATAAGATATTCCATACGGTACATCCAATACTTATGCAGGCTGTGTGTCTGAGCGTGAAAGTTGACTCTTGGGAATAGTAGTTTGACAAAATAATCCAAGCGAAAGGTTATTTTGTACAATTTGGGTGATATTTAGACTATGAATCATTAAGTAGGATGTGCACACACATGTAAACGTGTTATTGTATTGTACTACATTGTGCTACGCATGATGTGCAGCATTAGGAAGGGATGTTTTTATAGCCGACATGTTTATACGGTTTCTGTGTAGAAAATTGTACTGTAATCTTTTACTATTCTCAGTGTTGGATGCGTTACTAAAAGTAGTAATACCACAGTGTAGAAATAAAATAAAATGTCCTGCATTTAAAATGTTACTTAAGAAAACGTACAAAATCATTAGCATCAAAATAATAAAACATAATAAAATAATGTTTTATTATTACATTACAATTATTAATGCATTAATCACTTTAATGTTGCAGCTGTAGGAGGTCATTTAACATTTATTTTATTTTAATATATAAATTATTTATTTATTATATTTTGTATTATCAATCTTCAAAGTATCTAAAGTTCTGAAATAAATGTAGAGGAATAAAAAGTAATATTTGCTTCTGAATTGTGGTGGAGTAGAATTATAAAGTAGCAGGAAATGGAAATACTCAAGTCAACAAGTAACTCAACATACAGTACTTGAAAGTAAATGTACTTAGTTACTTAGTTAGTTACTGTCCACCACTGACTATTCTCAATCACTAAAACACCTGGCCCAAGATGTTGAATTGGCTGTAAAGTTTTTTAATTAAAACGAAGAAGGAAGTTTGCATGCAAATAAATGGCCACAAGGCAGAGAACATAATTTGCAGAAAACCAATACTTTGAAAAACAGGATTCAGCAATGCTGCTTGACTGACTCAAGTGATTCTTGGGAAATGCAGTGAAACAGCAGGAAACGCCAAAGAAGGAAATACAATGTACATACAAATGAGACACTGGTGCATCATAACTGATAATGTGTAAAAAGTCACAGAAGTGAGATATTTCAGCAACCTACAATGAATACATTCAAATAAACTCCACGGGGCATTTTGTCCTAAACTCTGAAGTTAATTAATTATAAGTTTCCTCTTTCAAACTTTACTGAATTACTCAACTAGCTCACCACCTTTTATCCATGCCACTGTAAAGAGGAAATGTATGCATAGGTTAAGTATTTTTATTCAGCAGGAGACGTAACCTCATGTCAAGTGTAGCAGAAAATGCATCGTCATGAAGTTACCCATCCATAAACATGGCTGCATCTTCAGTGGCAGTTTGCAGATAGGCATATTCGAGGGGTGCCTGGGGTATCCTGGCAGCGAAGAAAGAGTCCACCAGGGGAAGAGCTCAGCTGCGTTGCTGCTGGCTCAGTGAGTGTCGGTGGGTGATAACGGCAGAGGGGGTTTGTTTGCCTGACTCGGTGTGTGTTGTTTTCCTACTGTCTTTTATTCTTTAGTTTGGAAAATGCAGGAAGAAATCCGGAGATCTTAGGCTCACATTAGATAAAAGAGCATGATAGATCTGGAGATTTAAGAGATTCACACATGTGAGTGTGGACAGAATTGCGCTGTAGGTTTTTCAAAGCTTGTAATGAAAACAGTATATTTTAGATCAAAGCTTCTGGAAGCTGATTCTTTTTTGTATTTTGATATCTTACACTTTGACCATTTCCATTTTTCTATTATATTGTATTGAGCTGCTTAAAGTTCAGAGCTGGAACAGGATGGTGATTAGCTAAACTTAGCATAAAGACTGGAAGCAGGGGGGGAAACAGCTAGCCTGGTTCGAGGGGGGGGGGGGCGGACACACACACACACACACACACACACACACACACACACACACACTTACCAACACATAGGAAAATGTAGATCAAGAAATGTAAAATAATTACAATTTATAGTTATGCTAAGCTAGGCTAACCGCATCGTGACTAAAGCTCTGTACTTAACACACAGACATGATGTTGATATTCTCATCTCATCTCCAAGAAGAAAGAAAATAAGTGTCTTATTGTATTTCGACTGCCACTTCAACTTCTTTCAACTTTTCTATTACACTTTTAAAAAACATTTTAATTGCACATTTTCTTAAGAAACTTTAGTCTTTTCTACTTATTGGCAATCATCATGACATTGTTGTTTTTTTGCGATTTCTCTTTCTTCCAGGGCAAAAACGCCATATTAAATTCAGGGTAGTATTAATATTAGAAATAATAATGAACTCTATCCAAGCATTCTTGAGTAAAGTCCAGTCACAATATTGCACTATATCGAATTTAGGTTTGGTTTGGGTATCCAGACAACTAGATAAATATTTAAGCAAATGATATCCGTATGCTTACATGTTAGTTTTAATAAGAAAGTAACCATGGTCTAATACTGTCTATCAGCCCCATGTATCATGTGTCTTCACATACAGTATCACTACACTATCTACTGTAGGTGCAAAATGAGATGAGCCTGCACAATGACTGCACACCCACGCTTAGTCATGAACTCCAGTGTGTGTGTGTGTGTGTGTGTGTGTGTGTGTGTGTGTGTGTGTGTGTGTGTGTGTGTGTGTGTGTGTGTGTGTGTGTGTGTGTGTGTGTGTGTGTGTGTGTGTGCGCATGTCTTTAGTTGGAGCAGGATGAGTGAGGGGGCAAAACAACAACTGCAGGGAAGGAGGAGAAAAAAAGAGAAAGAAAAGCAGACACTGGAAGGTCAAAACGCACAGGAAGTAGAGAGGCTCCAGAACTCAGCCAGAGTGAAATCTGTTGTTGTTTTTTTCTCCAGTTCGAAACCTCTCTCTCAGCTCAGCCTCTTTCTCACCACAGAGATCACGAGACGGTTCTCATTAGAGATGCACCAATCGCAATTTCCTCGGCAAATCGATTTTTCTTAATAGTCTGACCTGCCAATTGGACTTTTCTTCTAAAAACTATATTTGACGTCATACACAGACACTGTAACTAATTCAATTGTATTTTCATAATAAAACTTTGGCTATTAAATAGCTTACATTTTCTCCAAAACTGCACCTAGTTACAGAACATCCTTTCACTAATCTCAAGATAGAAGTGGTAACTGGACAAATGAAATCCAACTAAAAAAGGAATTGCAACATATTCCCCTTATCTAACATGTTCATCAAAACATGTAGGGAGATAGCAAGCAGGCTTCATCCATCTTTTAAGTGATTACATCTTCAGTCTGATATCGAGCGCAGAGCTTATAGGTTTGTTTACATGATATAACAGAAGTGCATATTAAACATATTTAGTTTGTATTTAGAGTGTCTGATGTTACGCCGTGTGACCCGATGGTACTTGCTGTTAGGACACAGTGTTACTTAATCTGTGCATCTTTAGTTCCCATTCAAATGAGCAAAAACCTACATGTACTGTACGTTTGTGGAAGATAAATTGGTTTGGAAAAATAGTTTGAGAAGAATTTTGTGTTCATTTCAATGATATCCTTTTGGGGGATGGGGGTGCTTAAATTAGGGACATGGGGAAGTATTTTATTCTAACCATATGTATTAGTGGATCTTTGCTACTTTGTTTCCTTTCCCCTGCTCTTTCACTTATAGCTGTCATGATATATATATATTCTGTTTTTGACTCATTTTTTAAGAAAGTATGTTTTTGCCACATCAACCTTTGCATTCTTTTCAGAAACATTCTGTTAACCAGGCAAACAGAGCAAACAAGTGACTCTGAAGCTTTATCTAAAGTGCTTTTAGATAGCCCTTTACGATCACATGTGTTGCTTTTAAACACATGTCACATTCAGCCATATTCATACAGAGTCGGTGGCTACCGTACAAGGTGCACTAATCGTCAGTAATGATAAGCATTCACACACACACTCACCAATTTGGGGTTCCGTATCTTGCCCACTTCGACATGCTGATTGCAGGGGCTGGGGATCAACCCGCCGACCGGTGGGCGACCACTCTACCTCCTGAGCCATAGCCGCCCAGTGATTAATTAAAATCATGCTTTTTTTGAAGAAGCTCTTCTGAAATTAAAGGGAATAAGTAAAGCTCCACTCTGCTCACTATTCTTAAGTCCCTACAAGAACACCATATTAATGCCAAAAAGCACAAGCATGTTAATGTAAGGCCACTACAATCTCAAGTAATGTTGTAGTCTCTTTCCACTCTTTCCACCCAGGAATCATTTTAGAAACTCGGGATCTATATCTAGTTCCTGGTCGAAAAAAGTCTCTGAGTACCTGCTTGTATTTGATTCGTCATAATTACTTCTCCGGAACATCAGCGCTCCCCCCTCCCCCCAACCTTTCCATCTTGAGCTTCCCTGGTCAAGCCAGTAATGACACCCTGTCTGAGTTTGGAAGGAAATGGCGCTAATGAAGGTTACATTTCAACACATGACTAGATTGTTAATAAGTGACTGTTTTCAGGTCCCCACAGCCTTTTACTTGGCAACAGATTCTTTACACAAGGAACCATGTGGAAACCTGTAAAATATTATCCAAATTGTAACAAACTGTAGTTTTTAAGAGCAGCAGCCCAACAAGCAGCAACACATTTGTTATTGACTTAAGTGACGAAATTAGAGAGCACTGATATTTTCCACCTGGACAGGTGAGACCTGATAAACCTGATCAACATTTGCCAACAACAGAGCACCGAGAGTGTCCTACATTAAATTAGTACACATGCCACTGTATAATAACTAGAGCTGGGAATCTGTACACGCCCAAAATAACCCAGTACCAAGTAGTATCAAAACTTATCAAGGCAAACGATACCTGCATTCAATATGTTTTGTACCCAGATCTAGAATCAAATGACGATGTTTAATCTAATGTTATAAAAAGGGTAAATGTTAAAATGTACTATGACCTTATCTCTACACAAATCTATTGAGGAAGATTCTGCAACCTCAGACCGGTTGCAGAATCTTCTATTCATAGTAATCAGTCAGTTGTGGCCTGGTTTGTAAACTCCCTGACGTTGCCCATTTCCTACACTCAGTGAACTCGTTGCGTGCCACTGAGCTAAGACGAAACTCCAGTGCTAGTTTCATCCTCTGCACTGTGATTATGCCCTATCACTCCCTCTCTCCCTCTCTCACTCACTGGCTGCCTGGTCAGAGGTTGCCAGACTGTCTGTCAGCCTATGGCCTCGTCCCTCAGGGGACAAAGCTCTCGTTCTTCCTGGGGAAAGCCCCCACCCTGCCGGAATTCTCCCTTCGCCTACGGGTGCAGTGCAGGGAGGGGGGTAGAGGGAGGAAGGTAGAGAGAGCATAGAGAGGAGGCTTAGGTTAAACCGATGTGGGTATTTATAAGCCGATACAGATATTTAAATGTCCCTACTTTTGGTCAATGTTTAGTCTTATTTGCAGAAATGTATCTTATTTTCTGTTTTAGAAGAATGAACTCAAAATATCTGATGCAATACACTGATATCAGAGTGAGGAATGATGGCACGCATGAAGAAAAATGCGGTGAGCGATGCCGATGGAGCTCCAGCGTTGAATTATAGCGAAAACATAATTAAGTGAGGTGCAGAGTGAAGAGGCGGAGAGCGGCTTTGTGGATCTGACTTTTGCATCTGGCATGTTATTGTGACCGGGCTGGAGTGGTCCTGCAGCTGAAAGGTTCCAGCCTCTTTCATGGCATGAACTTAATGTTCTGCATCAGCCACATGTCCTCTCAAATGTCCTTGAGCAGGACGTTGACCCTGAACGTTTGGCTCTCGGCATGTCACGTGCTGTAAATGTGATTGAATGTTTGGTTTTGAAGAGGCAAAAAATAAATCCCCCCAAAAACCATTGGATTTTGTAGATAGTTACTTGGCAATTCTATCCCTTGTCTGCTATGACTTCCTCGAATTACATGGTCAGTACATTTGTAAAGATCAAGTTCAATTGAACTGATTTTGCACATTTGGCTGCATTTCTCCAGAGCGGTTGTGAAATCCAAATGGATCTAAGGCTCTTGTTTGAGGACATGTGAAGGAGGTGGGCAATGTAAATAGTCGGTGTTTGCCCAGGATCCACATGGTTTTACTTTATCAGTCAGGTGAGTTTATGTTTTAATCAGCCACGTACCATGAAAAATAAAAACCCCTGACACTGGGATTCTTGGTGCTGGTACGAGTCAAATCTGCAACTGACACACTCTTGTTTCTGAACAACAAACAATACTAAACAGAGTCCTGTTGCCATGGAGATCTGTCACGGTGTTATTGTGGCGACACTTTGCCTATGTTTCAGAAAGACGTTCTGTCTGGCCAAGACTGATCAAGTCATGATACTCACTGTTATCCTTTTGAAGGAGAGATGGATTTCCTGTTTTGTTTCCCACTTTTGTCAACACACTCCTCAAAATATGATACCAGGTGAGAGATAACAGAGGACGCAGATACAAAATCCTGTGTATCCTTATTGTATTAGCTCAATACAAGTACTATAAATCCAAGTTTATTATTAAGGTCAAATCTTAATCTTTCATTAATTTCCTGAACTCCTGACGCCCTACACGGAGGTCATGGAGTATTCTCCTGATTCCCTCCACAGTACATAGAAGTGTTCCTGTCCAGACTTCAGTGCACTGCTTTAAACTTTGTAAACTTTTCAGTACATTTTTGAAGATGTCAGCAGCAGACTTAATGTTTTGTAGGTCAGTGGCTGATTTGGACACAGCGTGTTGCCACATACCATCCAGTAAGCAGCTGACTAATGCAGCAGTCGTCGTCAGTGAGATGGTGGTGGTGAGAGGAGGGAGGTTGAACTGTGGATGCACTCTGCTTTAGGAAGTGGAAGAAGAATGTGGCGTGTATTTGTGCTGAGACCGCTAAAATTTTCTTGTTACATTGGGGATTTGCATGTTTGTTTCTGTGCTTAGTTACACGTGTGTGTGTGTGTGTGTGTGTGCATCAATGAGTGTTGTGGGCCCATATGTACACGCATGAGTGTGTGTACAGGTAGGCGAAATCCGTCCCGTAAGTGCAGAGACATTCGTATGCATTGGTTATGTATATTTATTATGTGTGTGTTATGAAGCTGCCACAACCCTACAATAAATATGTGTGTGTGCGTGTACATGCAATGGTGTAAGATAGGCTTGGGGCCAGGGACTTTTATTTTGCCCCTTTCCCAGCACGACTCTTAGGTTAGGTGATTATCGGATTATGGGTTTTGGTCTCAAATCTGGCAACCGCACTGTGACAACAAGACTTGAATAACTGCGCCCAGTTGTTGTTACCTCTGCCAAGGAGGTAATGTTTTCAGTTTGTTTTGTTTGTTTGTCTGTCTGCCTGCAGGATTAAGCTCAGAGTGCCATTCTAGTTCTCCAAGAAATTATTACATCATGCAACATGTCATTTTACATTTCTCTTGCTGGTATGAATTAAACAAAAGAGACACATGTTAATAGTGAGTTTCAGAGATGTTGCTAGTTGTAACCACCTTTAAGGACCTTAAAACAGCGTGTGTCAGCTGCCCTCTGAAGTTAGCTAAGCTGGTGTCAATTCTATGCTAATTCACTGTTTGTAAAATTAGACATTTATGCTCTTATGTATAAGCTTGGAGTTGGAAGTGCTCAGACATGCCAGCTTAATGCCACCCCTTCTCAGGCCATGTTGAACGTTGGACAGAGGAGGCTAGCTGTTTCCCTGTGCTTCCAGTCTTGCTAAGCTAACCATGGCCTGACTGACCCCAGCTCTGTACTTAGAGCACAGACGTGAGATTGATTTCAAACTTCTCATCTCACTCAACTAAAATGCACATCTTAAAACTGGTATATACGAAGTAATACTGTACATTATGATTCACACAAACGTGTGTGTGTGTGTGTGTGTGTGTGTGTGTGTGTGTGTGTGTGTGTGTGTGTGTGTGTGTGTGTGTGTGTGTGTGTGGTCGTAGTGGTGTGGATTCATGTGTCCTTAAACTACGTGTGTGTGTGTGTGTGTGTGTAAAGATTTGTAATACTTTGCTACTTGTGTACAGCTGGGTGTATTGCTAGAACATTTTGGACACAGAAAGTGTCCTGTGTGTGTGTGTGCTTGTGTTTTCCCATGAGGAATGAGTGCTTTGTGTGTGCCTGTGCACCATTTTCTATGCTTTCTGCTTTCTAGGCCCAGGCAGCCATTTTTAGCTGTGCCCCGTCTCTCTCAATCATATGATAACGATCGTCATTCAGCACCTCTCTCTGTCTCTGTCACCTTTGCTCGCTCTACCACAGCACCTAAACTCCCCTACCGTCTGTGTCTGTCAGTGTCTGGTGCCACGTGACCCCTCTTAACCTCAGTTTCCTAAAATAGTGCTCTGCTTGTAGTGCACAATGAACAGCAAGCGGGAACGTCAAAACCGGCTCCTGTGTTTTTGTTTGTTTTTTAAGGAAGGGCTCCGCCACCGGAGGCTAATTGGCCGATACCAGCATCACTTCCTGGAAGTGGGGTCATGGAGCAGCGAACGAGCCCCCGTGTGGAAATAGGGGTCACTGACCGGGGCTTGTTTTTACCAGACGCTGACTGGCAGGTGGACAAAAGAAGTGGAGTAAACGATCAGGGCCTGTTGCAGTAATTACCCCCTTCAACACCAACCCCATCGCCCCATCCCTGAGGGGCTAGTGGAATTGGCAAAAACAATGACTTAAAGCCATAGAATAGACATAAATTGATTTGCTGCAAAAAGGTTAAATGAGCAGCTTTCTTTCTTACTGTAGAGGTTGTTTTGGCCATTGGCTTCTTTTGCTTTTTTTGTTTGTGTCCTTCTTCTCGAGACAGAAGTCAATGAGAACGTTTGTGATGGACATACCTTGATTTTGCCTAGTTTTTCCCCCATTTTAAAAAGCTATCTGGGATAAAGGGATAATAATAATAATCTTTGCAACTGACATCAAAATCACATACAGCGTTGCCTTCAAAGGTGTCTGTATGTGTAGTTTCAGCAAAACTAGGTGCCAAAATTGTCCTGCAAGTACATTATGAAAGAACCAAGTATCCCATTCCATTCAATGTTCACACATACACACACAGCAGACAACACAATCTCTTGTGATGCATTCCTTTGTGACGTCAAACTCGCTGCCTCTGGGCTACGAGGCACAGCACAGGATGTCTGAGAAAGAGAGAGACAAAGACAAAGACAACAAAGAGAGAAAGAGAGAGAATCGTTCATGTGTGTGAAAAAAGATCAATTAAAAAGAAAAGAGAGAGAGAGAGAGAGACTGGAGATAATAGATTTATTTCAGTAAAATACGCAGTCAAAAGAAAGGAATAAAGTGCCTACCCCAGAAAGTCAGAAAGTGACTGCATATAGCAGGAGACTTACTTCCCTATAATAAGTCAAATTCTTTGCTGCTTCTCCTCCCTGCGTTTGAGGGCCAGCCTTGCCATGAGCGATGCCCATGCCTGCCAGCAAAGGGGAAGAGAGGCATGGCTGCCGATCATACTGAGACATGTGATACAGAGTCACACCGCAGCAACCGACATCCTCAGCATTATATTCTATTTTCATAGAAACAAAGCTTTCCAATGCTGCGTGGTTGCAAAACACTGGCTGGTTACCAAAATGTGTTTACTCTGTAAGGTTATTACATTTTACAGTATATACTTTTCTCATTTTGGATTTCTGTTTGCATCTATGTTTAGAGACCAATTCTTGAGTATCAGTCATCCATATCTGGCTGATCCATGTCGCTGCCGTCAGGTGTGTTGGTGAAAAAACAGCATTCTCTTTATTTGATATTGAACACTTTCACAATAAAAGCCTTCTAAAGGTTCTAGTGGTGGAAAGCTTTTAATCTGAGTAATCTCTTTCTCAGTAAAAATAAGATACTTACCTTTAAGCATTCCATCAAATCACTGATCAGGGACACTGATCCTGTCCCTTTCTTAAAGTAGCAGAGATTAATGTATCTACATCCATTAGTCAAATGCAAGTGAACATTTGCAGACTGAAGACTAAACTCAGTCTTACATGAAAACTGAAATGTCTCCCGGAGAGCGCAGACCTCCGCCAAGGCAAATGCTGCTGCTCCTCAGACGATCCCAATTCCTGAGTTGGGAAGTCCTTCTTTCGACTTTGTTCATGAGCTTTAAGTGGTAATGTGGAAATTACATGGACAAAGAAGATGTGTTGTATTTTATTGCTCAGAGCAGTTGATATGTTTCCAAGTTGTTCTGTCTTGAGGGGTACATTTCGGGAACTAATTCTTCCGATTAATTCCGACGCTACATGAATGCAGCCCTATCTCGCAATGTTAACGAAAGTGAAACATAATTTGTGCATCTGCCCCGTGATTTGGATCCGCTCCAAAATGTTATATGTTCTTCCTTGGCCAATGCTTCACCCTTCCACCATGTTTCATAAAAAATGGGCCAGTAGTTTTCCTGTAATCCTGCTGACAGACAAACAAATAGACATACAAACCGAGTAGAAAACATGACTTATAAAAGGTTTGTTTAGTGATGTATTTCAATCACTCAACCTATTAAACTGTTTAAAGCCGTGCTAAGTCTTACCTCTCTTTCTTTCCTCTCTGCCCACCTACTTGTCCTTCCTTCCAGTCCTTCTTGCTCAGCCCATAGAGAATGAATGTATGGAGGGTTTGACGTTGAAGATCACAGACTTCGGCCTGGCGAGAGAGTGGCACAAGACCACCAAGATGAGCACCGCCGGCACCTACGCCTGGATGGCCCCTGAGGTCATCAAGTCCTCCACCTTCTCCAAGGGCAGCGACGTTTGGAGGTGAGTGCTTGTGTGCGCACAAAGTCTCTGAAGCTCAGTCCAGGATTATATTTTGTGCAGGTGTGCTTTTATGGTTTTTATGTTGTCACAGCATCTTTTTAAAGGAATAGTTTGACAATGTGGGAAAAATGCTTATTCGCTTTCTTGCTGGGCGTTATATGTGAAGATCAATACCTCGCTAATGTCCGTACGCTAAATATAAACATAGGGATAAGCAAGCTAAGCAATTAAGTGTATTTCCCGAAATGTCAAACTATTCTTTTAAGGGACAACATTTGTATGAGGTGTTCTTTGTTGGGAAATACAATGTTGAATGTCCTGTCCCTTGTTAAAGCATACACTTAAAACCTTTTTTATATCATTATTTTTGATATGCGTTTGAAGGAGGTGATGTTAGTAGAACAAATACCGCTGACAGTCTAATAATCCTTTATTGGCACCAATCTGTGATAAAAGTCTCTATCTGACTCATATCAGTGTTTCTATGGTGACAAAGGCATCTCTGATTGAGTGGGATTTACAATGTAGGTCGTTCCAGGATTTCACAAGGACGTTTGGCATCAACCACTCTAACACCACTGAAATGAAAGTGTGGTGGCCTATAAAGAGACTTGTGCTTTCTTATTCCTCTGGAAACTGACAGCTAATAGCTAGTCCACCTTAAACAGTGTACAATTTTAGCTTCTTCCATCCATCCATCCATCCATCCATCGTCTACCGCTTATAAGATTTTTAGCTTCTTATAATTCAAAATCTGTGAGCCCTTAGGCATTGTTGGGGGCTTAACCCAGCACAGAAATCTTTCAATGTTCACCTGATAGTTGAAGTTATTTAAAATGAATATAAGATGTGAGACACTGAGCTCTGCCAAAAGGTTCCGTTCATGTGTGTAAGTCTGGCTTTCGCGACAGGAAATCAAAATAAACGAAATGATTGAAATCTGAGTTTTCATTCAGCTTCGTGTTTTCAGCAGAGTAAACCCTAAGAAAAAATAAAAGCCTTGACGTTGATAAAGCAGTCATGTGCTGGATTGTATGTTGCCAGTTTCGATTTTGAAAATGCACCAACCCTAATCTCATAATTTCTTCTTCTATTGTGTGACAACGGATTCTTTTGAACTGTGACAAACTGTTAACTCTGTGTCTTATCTGTCTATCTGATACTGCTATTTGAACACCAACCAATATCAGATACAGAAGTAAACCATTAATGCACTATTCCATCCCATAGTGCATAAGTAGTCATCGATGCTCATCGTTCCATACAGAGTCACACAACACAGCAACACTATTGGATGCCAGCTAACGGCCAATATTCAATGCAGCAATAGATGTCCACCAATCAGCATTATATTGCCATTTATTACTTACTGCAGTGCAATCTGTGGATTCTGTGCGTTCTTCATCTGATGACTTCTATCTTTACACCCTCATCCCTACCTCTGTTGTGCTATTGCTGCTCTTTTAAATTACCTAAGGCTAAGTGAGCTGTTAACCCAGGTCTAGGAAAGCTAGAAAGAAAAATCTGATGAACTTCAAAGATGGCTTCAGCTGTAGCCTCAGAATCATGGATGTATTAAGAAGAACTGGATACCACGTTCCAAGATGGCCACCCATCATTATTATGAAAGTTGCTTTCTCACGCTTCTGTATTTACGTTGGTCAAGCTGACTGTAAATGTAGCCCTACAGGTTCATCTACAAATGTAACCTGCAATATTTGGCAGTGTCTCTTTTGGTGATGCAGTTTAGCCTTTGGGGCCTTAAGCATCAATTTGATAGGAATCTACCCATTTAATGTAAGCATTCTGGGGCATATTTATGATTGTTATTATACAGTGTTTTCTTTCTTTTAGCTCCATATATTGGTGATTGTCTTGGAGTACATTTATGTTTGGTATTTATGCTTCCCGGTTGCCAGTGTGGAATTTAGTGTGTGTTTGGTTGCAGACTTACAGCCACTCCCTTTTTAAGATGACAAACCATTATCCTAGTCTAGCACCATAACGAGGAAATAAATGTATTTTTGCTGTCATACTCCTTTAGGTTGCACCAAGTTGCGTGTGACCTTAGAATACAGAATGAAAAGCATTTGCTGTGTCTCAACTTGGATACTTCCGTGAGTACACTTCCATGCACTGTGTAAACTGTAGCTAGTAGCTAGCTAACAGAGTTATTGTTTGCTGTACCAAATCACTACAGACCGCGTAATAAACCCAATAAATATACTAATGTCTTTCATCCGACAACAGTATGTATAACTTATATTTGTAAAGTTCATAGTTCACCAGAGCAACCGCTGCTGGTCCTTCCCTTTCCGCTACGTAGCGACCTTTTGAGCGCGATAAGTGACCAGCGTTCCACACTCATCTTTCTGACAGTTATGAGAACACCATCCCGGTACTCATAGTGTATATTTAGCCATACTTCTCAGTGAAAGCACTTCTGTGCAACAACTCGGGTTGTTGGGTAGTGGACCTGCTGCATGGGTCTGTGGATAGAAAACCTGATGGAAATAGAGGGGAATGGGTGAAAGTGCAGATAAGTGAGGGTGGGAGACATGAGTGATGATGAGAATGATGGATTGCAGCAAGACCGCCACAGCCATGTGATGGAGTCTCTTCAAAGAGCTGCTCTGTGCTTTGTTGTGGGACATCTGTACAGCACACTGTCCCATTGTCTCCAGTATAGACAGAGAAGGAGGCCACACACCAGACCTAACCACAGCCCTTTATCTGGGAATAGCTCTGTGTGTGTGCGCGTGTGTGTGTGTGAGCATATCTGTGTGTGTGTGTGTGTGTGTGTGTGTGTGTGTGTGTGTGTGTGTGTGTGTGTGAGCATATCTGTGTGTGTGTTTGGCCACATCTACACAGAAAGAGTCCCTCGATTATGGTTGGTAGTTTTCTAATAATGCCTTAATAACTGTGATTTGTTGAGAGGGGATTCATGAGGACTTTAAGTGCCATTTTGAATTTGCATTTGAATTGAAGCCAGCAGGGTTGTTTTTGCTCAGCCATAGGGAAAAAGATAAATCATTTACTAAAGCAATAATATACATTCATGGCTTTTTCTGCATTGAGGCTATAGCAGTTATGCTCATATGTTATGGTTTAATTTGAATCCAGTGGATTTGGACCATTTAATCCATCCCTAAATGGTTCTTTGCAGCCCAACACAAGAGCGTATGTGAAGCCAATTGAACATGCTTGTACAGAGAACCTTATTTGAAAGCGTCCTTGAGAACATTAAAAATTATTCTGCTTGGTGCAAGCTACTGGCTAATTTGCTGGAACATGAAGGAACCCCATTTGGTGAACAAGAGTGTACCTGTTTTTACCACTATGGGTTCAGTGTTATCTCACTGTCACACACACATCCTCTCAGTTTCTATCTCCCCGTTTATCAGCAACAAACGTACATAAGTTAATTTTCACAGCAATCACAGCACAATCTGGAAAACGGCTAAATGAGCAAGTAGCAGGCAGTCAGTCAGCCCTGCTCTGAAAATGAAGAGTAATCTTTGTTCTACTATTCTTTGTCATCTGTCCACGGCCGCTCGTTTCTAAAGCCGCCACACAAAGATGGCGACCGCCTCGGGGAGCGACGAGCAGCATTTCTGCACAGTTGCAGTGTGTGGAAGTTGTAATTAAAGAACTAAATAAAAAAAGGCTGCGGCCTGCACTCTGCACTTAGCAAGCCTCCACAGTGCGTTCAGTAAGGTCCGGGCAAGGGCTAATTGACAGTGTGGGAGATCTGTGTGTGTGTGTGTGTGTGTGTGTGTGTGTGTGTGTGTGTGTGTGTGTGTGTGTGTGTGTGTGTGTGTGTGTGTGTGTGTGTGTGTGTGTGTGTGTGTGTGTGTGTGTGTGTGTGTGTGTGTGTGTGTGTGTGTGTGTGGCATGCATGAGTTCACATTGCTTTGCAAGCACGTTTCATCAAGCAAAAAATATTCCACTTAAAAAATGTGTCTGATCTGTACTGCCATTGCTATGATAATGAATGTGTAAGGTATTATGTGCTGAACAAAGCAAAAAAAGAAAGGACCATGAAATATTTAAACCCCGTAGACGACCCTTGTGTCACCTTTTATCTCAGTTGAGAACTAAATGAGCGATGATCCTTTTTAAAAGCACTATCATATACAGTTTTTAAATTCTTAATTTGGAATAAAATATACATCAGTCTATCTTTTATTATCTATGCTGTGTATAGGCATGAGAAAACATATTGTATCAGATTTGTCACATTTCATGTATCGAAGCAAGAAATAACAGCTTACGCACATGCAAACAGTCTCACATGGTGTAGAAACTAAAAGGAAGTCTTGTAAGTACATTGATACTGCAGTGTTCTGGTAGTGCTACACTGTATGTGTTGCAAAGATATTGTATCAAGCATGTTCCAGGATATATTGTGTGTCTAGCATTGTATTGAGTGTACTGTCTCATGCCTTGTTGCCTGTGTGTTTTCCCCCTCCAGCTATGGTGTTCTGCTGTGGGAGCTGCTAACAGGAGAGGCCCCCTACAAAGGGATTGATGGACTCGCCGTCGCCTACGGAGTTGCTGTCAACAAGCTCACCCTGCCCATCCCTTCCACGTGCCCCGAACCCTTCGCTCAGCTCATGTCAGGTGGGACACGTGATTGGAAATATAATCGAATGAGCTCTTTGCACTGTTTATGCAATACTTTCAATTCAGTGGTGTGAGAGTACTCTTGCGTGAGATCAAATTGGCGTCTCCGGTCCGCTCTCTTTCCATTTCCTCAAAGCTGGGTTGAAATTGAGAAAACAAATCCCTGCATGTTGTTAATGACGTGGCCACAGAGAGGAAGTGCTTTGTGCTTGAGCCACCTTGCGCAATTTTCTCCATTTATATTCTTCCTTTTGTTCGGGGGCCAAGTTAAAAGAAATGTCACCTGTGTGCTGTCCAACATGCTACCAGCCTGCTCTCTGCTCTTGCCATAAAGCCGACATACAACGTTTACATTATTTCCGCTTATTCCTGTCTCTTGATGTCTGCTTGTCTTTTACGGTTGCATTTAATAAAAAAGAAAAGATCAGTGCACAAAACCACCGATAGCCACCTCAGAGGATTAATTAATTATCGGATTGGTTTTTGATCTGCTTGTAATGCCAAAAGTGTTGCAGCAAATTATGCAAAAACCCCCACAGCAAGTTAATTAAGGATCACACTTTGAATAAATGATCAGCTTGACTCTAGATTATGCTCACACAAGTGCCTGAAATATGTGTAAATAAAAATGTGAGGCATCGCAGGGTACTCATTGGACATGAAGTGTAATGAGTGCAGATACATCTGGCTTAAAAAGTAATTTGACCGGATTTGAAGCCTTAAATTCTAATGAAAACCTTTTAATAGGGTGATAAAGTTTGCCTTTTTGTTCAATGCAAATCAGTATGTCGAAGTATTATGGTGAATCAGTGACTTACTTCCTTCTTTCAGGTCCCTTGATTCAAGAAAATGCTAAAAAGAAGTGAAACTGCTGGAAACAAGTGAATTAAGTCGACTTTAATGTCAGATGTTTTCCACTCATTTTAAGGAAACTACTCTGTAGCAAAATAAACAACCCTTAATTGTTTTCTCCACATGATCCTGCTTAACATCAGTTTGCTCTATGCCGTGCAGTCACGCATAAGTGAATGCTGTTGCAGTACTAACTGTGTGTGTGTGTGTGTGTGTGTGTGTGTGTGTGTGTGTGTGTGTGTGTGTGTGTGTGTGTGTGTGTGTGTGTGTGTGTGTGTGTGTGTGTGTGTGTGTGTGTGTGTGTGTGTGTGTGTGTGACAGAGTGCTGGGACCAGGACCCCCACCGCAGACCCAATTTTAGCTCCATCTTGGCCCAGCTTCTGGCCCTGGAACAGCAGGTGAAGGAAGAGATGCCGCAGGAATCCTTCCACTCCCTGCAGGAGGATTGGAAACTGGAAATCCAGGACATGTTCAATGAACTCCGAGCTAAAGAAAAGGTAAGAGGCAGCAAGGGCAGGATTTAGAAAAGTAACATTTTGGGTACTTCTTTATATTTATCCATCCATCCATTTATATATCCTGGATTCTCATTTGTGTATTCCAGACAAATCGTAACCCCAATTTTAATTCTTGATTCCAATGATTTTTATATATATATTTTTCTTTTTTATTGTTTTTTTACTTATCTATTTACTTTTAAGTTGGTTGGTTTAGTTAATTTAGTTGTTTTTACATTTATATTTTAATTGCCCATGTAATACTTACTTTGCTACCTGATATATTGTCTTTTTTCCCCATGTCTTTCATTGCTTTGCAGTGTTTTATGTACATACAGCACTTTATAATTATGTTTGTGAAATGTGCTGTTATTATTATTATTATTATTATTATTATTATTATTATTATTATTATTATTATTATTATATTACATATAGTTTACAAAGCAATTATGCAGAGCTAAGAAAAATACATACAAGCCTAATTCTCATCCATGTACATCCCTGCAAGAAAACACATAAATTGACTTAATAAAAAGTCATTTCTAATTTATAGACAGACAGGATATTGTAAATAAATATAAATAGCAGCTATTCTTGCCATCTTTAAACCTTTACATTATTGATACAGACCTGGAAAAATAAGCAACAACAGCTAATCACAGAAACAGTCATTTTACATTGGACTTTCATGTGAAACGTACAGTAATTAAAGGAGACATGTCATGCTCATTTTCAGGTTTATACTTGTATTTTTGGTTTCTACTGGAACATGTTTACATGCTTTAATGTTAAAAAAAACACACAATTTTTCATACACTGTCTGTCTGAATATACCTGTATCTCTGTCTAAAACGCTCTGTTTTAGCGCCTGTCTCTTTAAGACCTCCTACCAAAAAGCCAAGTCTCAAGAAAAGGTACAAAAGTACTTCCATCTTGTCGAATCCCATGTTTTCTGACCTAGGCAGCCAACATAAACTTAGATTGTCTTATTTCACGGTTTGTGGGCTGGTAGGCACTCCAGGAAAAAAAGAGAGGAAGTACGTTTTTTTATGCTTCGTCCCCTTTAATGTAAGTTTTCAGGAGGAGAAACCCATACACTGAAACCATTTCTGTTGTGCCTTGAGATCAAACACTAATGTCAAATTGTCAAGTTGTGAATCATCTTGCCATTAATTCTTATTAAAGGTTTCATTGCAACCAACTTTCATCAGCTCATTTCAAACCAATTACACTTGATAGGGATCTTCTCATATTAAACACCTCATACATCCACTTGTCCTTCCTCCTCTATCAGGAGCTGCGGTGCCGCGAGGAAGAGCTGAAGACAGCGGCTCTGGAGCAGAAGTCCCATGAAGAGTTCCTGCGGCAGCGCGAGCAGCAGCTGGCCCAGTGGGAGCAGGACGTGTTTGAGCGCGAGCTCAGCCTCCTCATCCTCCACCTGAACCAGAACCAGAACCAGGAGAAACCCAACGTCAAGAAGAGGAAGGGCACCTTCAAGAAGCACAAGCTCAAGTGCAAGAATGGCGAGAAGATCAGCATGCCTCAAGGTGTGTGTGTGTGTGTGTGTGTGTGTGTGCGTGTTTCAACTGTTTTGAGTTGTTCTGTCACAAATCAACAGCTAGCTGGATTGTGTCAGCCAACGGTCTTCACGAGAAATTCCATTTCAAGGGCCATTAGTGGCTCAGTCTCCAGAAGCAACAAAAACAACAACAGTCAAAATAATACAAGAGAGCTAAGAGGAGGAAGTGAGGGAGAGAGTTTTGTGGTGCGACTGTAATTTCGTAGCTCAGCTTTCCTGAATGTTCCTATCAGGACTCATGTAGGTTCAAAGGCTGATATTAAGAAAAGGATGCGCTATTTTCTGCTCTCCTACAATACATTTGTAATTGCTTACTTGTATTTCTATCACAAAAAAATGACAAACTCAAAATGTTCCCCTGCCCCTGAAACAACATTCAGACATAGATGTGACTAAAGCTGAGATTTACACTGCACAGTTTTTGCTGCTGTTCCTTATGCATCCTGTACTATCACAAAGTCAAAAAGCCTGTTGCAGTTCACATCCAATGTGTGTTTGAATGCGTGTCTGAGTGTATTTTAGTCAGAGCAAGCATGCGTAAATA